>NC_057826.1:8840000-9140000 GCF_910594005.1 Cervus elaphus | reverse complement strand
AAATTTGGATTGTTTTGGAGTTCAGGGAAACAGATGATGTTCCCAGTATCAGCACTTTTTTAAGATGTGACTTTGGGGAAATAATTGAATCCTGCTGCCTATGAAATGGGTGTCAGCATTTCTTTCCCATAGACCTCTTGAGAGGATTGTGTAAATAAGTGAGAACATGTGAGATGTTTAATACTTCCTAAGGAATAGAATGCATACAGAGAAATACAGGAATGCCATTTCTGAGATTCACTCAAGGCCCCTTTTTCCCTCATAGCTCCATTTTACTTAGATTACTAATCCATCTTGCTAACTCTCTTGATTGTTCCTATATTAACACATTTGCAGCTCTTATATTAGGTGAGATTTCTGTTCTGCTACTTAGTGCTGCTTTGGTTGGTGATCTTTTTGAATCTATTGATCTTACTACAGAGTTGTACTGAAATTATTATATATTAATGAAACATAACTCAGCCTTGAAATAGTCATCTCCTTAAGAGTGAGACATTATATGTTCCTAACATCTCTCTTTGTGTCTCTTTGGCATCCTGCCCTCACCCCTCTTCTCTCTGAACCCAACCTGCTTTTAAACCGATCTTTTTCAAGCTCACACAGATGAAGCTGTGTGTGATCTGTATTTCCCTGCTGCATTAGCTTCTGATGCCATCTGCTTCATCACCTCAGCAAGAGGAACACAGAATGGACTCTTTTTGACACGGTGCCAATTACATTAAAGAGGGAGGGAAAACAAAATAAAATACCAAAGAACAAAATGAAATGAGCAGCACCTGGGGACAGAGGTGTGCACACACAACCTTTCTTGTTTTTGACAAGTTTAAATGGAAACCTCAAGCTGCTTTTCTGAGTAAATATCTGTGCGTTGTGTTCCAGACTTAACCTGGCCTATTTGGTTTCTCTTGACACTTCTTACTTTGTGACTTCTCTGCGTCTTCTTTCCCCAAGTTTGCCTAAGCATGAAAAGTGAATGACTTCAACAACCATGGGATGCAGTAGCTGGATCCAATCCAGGTTCACTTGGTTACAAGGATCCAACTGCACCAGCCTTGTGAGGGCCAACTCCCTCCTGGCAACCTCTCCCTTCATTTTGATTAGGTGGTCAGACCATGAAACTTTTGTCCTCCTCCTATTAGGTTTTCACTTCCCCTACTTGAGGAATTTATTAGGGTGATCAACCATCCCTGTTAGACAGAAGCTTCCCTAGATTTAGCTCTGCACATCTCACGGCCCTTGAAACCCCTCCATCCTGGGACACTGAGATGCTTGTGCATCCTACTTCAGATTTATTAACTGATGGACATGAAATACATTTTCCATGACACTGTCCCGTGTTCAGTCTTTTAAATGAAGTCAATCCTGGGTCCCTCTCAGGTGGAAAAACCATAGCCCATTAGCCAGATTCAGTCAGGGGTTTGTTTTTGTGCAACCTATGACTTGAGAATATTTTTTTATATTATTAAAGAGTTGTTAAAATAAAAGCAAATGTGGGACAGAGACCATATGTGTCTAAAAAGCCAAAAAATTTTACTCTCTGGCCCTTCACAGAAAATCTTTGTTGAACCACAGATTAAAGTCTTCTTCCTTTGTTATATAACAACAGGTTTTGAGATGCTCAGAGTCCATTTTCCCAATGAGATACAAGGAAAATATAATGACCTTTGATCAAAGTAGGTTCTAAAAATGATTCTATCATTGTTAATATTTTATTATTCAGTACAAAAGGGAAAGCAGTATATATGGAGCATAATTGACAAAGAATTTTGTTAAAAAGAAAAAAAGTTGTTTTTAATTATAGTTACCAATAGTGAACAAAATACACATACATTTTTGTGGCTAATAATTTTCTAGTATGTCTAGATTGTTTCTCCATCTCTATCTGCGATAAATGATTAGTTTAAATAAGCAAACCTTTCCTGATCCAGGGATAATATGTATCCTAAATTTGCCTAGTAGACCAAAGGAAAGGATTTACAGTTCATCCGTATGAACAAAAAGGTTTTGGACCTGTAATGTGGTTGCTGTTCTTATTGTTCAAGTGCTAAGTTGTGTCTGACTCTGCGACCCCGTGGACGGCAGCATGCCGGACTTCCCTGGCCTTCACCATCTCCTGGAGCTTGCTCAAACTCATGTCCACCGAGCCAGTGATGCTATTCTCTGTCATGCCCTTCTCCTCCTTCCCTCCATCTTTCCCAGCATCAGGGTCTTTTCCAAGAGTTGTCTATTCACATCAGATGACCAAAGTGTTGGAGCTTCAGCATCAGTCTTTGCAGTGAATATTCAGGGCTGATTTCCTTTAGTATTAACTGGTTTGTCTCCTTGCTGTCCAAAGGATTCTCAAGAGTCTTCTTGTGAGCAAGTTTCAAAATTTGATATACTGGAGAAAAATCCTTCAACTTATGTCACAGGCTACCCTCTTTCCTTTCTTCCTTTCATGTCACAACACTGCATTGTACACCTGAAACTAATATAATGAATCAACTATATTTTGATAAAAAAATATGAAGTCAATTATCATAGTCACGAACAGGTTCATCATATATTCATGTGTAAGCCTGAGTTTTGTGTCAATCAATAGGCTTGAAAAAGCCCTAGGAATTGTTTAATGAAGTTACCTAGAGATCGCCCAAATATGATTATATAATAAGTTAGTGCTCTGGTTCACTGGTTGCAATTCTAGAGACCTTTCAGGATTTTTCCAATTAGTAGCCTTCATCACTGTTGGGCCTGACCTTCTCTGAACTCGCTGGTGTATGAACTAGCTGGTATAAGTTAAGAGAAACCAAGTTCATTAATTTGAATGATTATATTAAATTCCTCAGCAAATCTGAGGATATTTAGTTACTTCGGGAAAATTTTTGACTATGGCTTGAAATTCAGCTTTAGTTCAGGGAATACAAAAGTCCAGAAATCCTCAATCAGACAATTTTAAAGGGGCAGGCTCTGACAAGTCCAGAGGAGAAGAGAGTGGAATGAGTTTCAGAGAAAATGAGATCAGTGAAAGAATTAGCATGGGTGATGTGAGGCTATAAAGGAGGTGGAGATGGCAGAGAAGGGGAAGAGGACAATGCTGCCAGTTGCAGAGACTGAGGTCAGCCAAAGGAGAGCCTGAGGCTTCAGGAGCCTTTTTCATTTGTTTGTTTATTTGCCTCAGTAGTGGCTCAGATCGTAAAGAATCCCCCTGCAATGCGAGAGACCTGGGTTCAATCCCTGGGTTGGGAAGATCCCCTGGAGGAGGGCATGGCAACCCACTCCAGTATTCTTGCCTGGAGAATTCCATGGACAGAGGAGCCCCGCCAGCTGCAATCCATGGGGTCACAAAAGTGTCGGGCACGACGGAGCCACTAAAGACAGCACAGCACACACACAATCTTAATCTTATGTCATACAGAAGCAACTGTGGACTTCTGATAACATTTGGAAGGTTCATAATACCAAACAAAATGGAAATTTTTGAGCTCCTGTAGTTCAATTCAGTTTTAAGAAATTAAGTTTGGGAATTTTGAAAGTTCCCCTAATGGCCATTGATATTCTAAATTGCCACTGGTTTGCTCAGTCCATTTAGTTAGAAGTACACATGAGGAAGTACTATAGTTTAAAAAATAATTGTTGAAGTCTCTGTAAGGGGGCCCTCAAAATACTATATAACTGGAACCCCATTTCTCGGAGATATTTTTCTAGAGTAAAAGAACAATTTTCAAACAGTTTAAACATCATACAGCTCAAAACATCTCAGTTCAAACAGCTTGCAAGCCAATCTCAGCCAATTCTAAGGAAACAAATTAGTCCAGAGGAACCTGGCTGAAGACTTTTTGGCCAGATTCTAGAGAATAAGGCCTGTTCCAGAGGAAGAGGCCAAAGGCTGAAAAACTGGCACAGTTTCAGTTAGGCAGTTTCTGTTCTGGATGGAATGGGTGGAAGGTGTTTTCTGCCAGCTTAGGTTGAAATGATCTGATCTTAAAGTCAGACTGGTGTGCCAAACAAGTGCTCAGAGAAACAGGCCTTTATCAGAAAGATGAAACCTTCAAAATGGTTCTTGAATAAAGGCTAGAGAGCTTCAAATGCAGAGAGGGCATGATCTTACATCCAAGAGGAAGACATACCTTCAGACTCCAGGGTTAGGAAGAAGGCAGTAAGTGACAACGGACTCGGCTATGGTCACGTACCTGCGTGCTCACTAGCCCTGAAGCCTTCAGGATCTCCTCCGGTCCCCACATTCAGGCCACCAAAATATTGGCCTGAAATAAATATATTGCCAGATAATTTCTCCAGCAAAAATGAGTTCATTTAACATCGGCTGTGCTGTGCTTAGTCACTCAGTCGTGTCTGATTCTTTGTGACCCCAGGGACTGTAGCCTGCCAGGCTCCTCTGTCCATGGGGATTCTCCAGGCAAGAATACTGAAGTGGGTTGCCATTCCATTCTCCAGGGGACCTTCTCGACCTAGGAATCAAACCCAGGTCAAACCCACATTGCAAGCAGATTCTTTACCGTCTGAGCCACCATGAGAATTACAATTCAAGGTGTGCAACGGTGGCAGATTTTATATTCTTAGGCTCCAGAATCACCGTGGATGCTGACTGCAGCCGTGAAATTAAGATATTTGCTCCTTGGGAAAAAAGCCATGACAATCCTAGAGAGCATATTAAAAAGCAGAGGCATCTCTTTGCTGACAAAGGTCCATCTTATAAAAGCTATGGTTTTTCCAGTGGTCATGTATGGATGTGAGAGTTGGACCACAAAGATGTCTGACTGCCAAAGAACTGATACTTTGAGCTGTGGTGCTGGAGAAGACTCCTGAGAGTCCCTTGGACAGAAGGAGATCAAACCAGTCCATCCTAAAGGAAATCAACCCCGAATATCCATTGGAAGAACTGATGCTAAAGCTGAAGGTCAATACTTTGACCACTTTATGCAAAGAGCTGACCCACTAGAAAAGACCCTGATGCTGGGAAAAGATTGAGGGCAGGAGGAGAAGGGGGCAACAAAGGATGAGATGTTGGATGGCATCACTGACTCAATGGGCATGCATTTGAGCAAACTCCTGGAGTTAGTGAAGGACAAGGAAGCTGGCATGCTGCAGTCCGTGGGGTCTCAGAGAATCAGACAGAACTTAGGGATTCAACAACAACCATGATGAGCCATATACAAGTCCCCGCGTGGCAAGGGAAGGAAAACTCTTTAACATTAATAGATAGGAAGAGGAATTGGTGAGGGTTATAGTAAACAATGTCCATAGCTATTCATTGACTGAATTGTTGCTGGCGGGGTGGGGGGAAATGGAGGAGTCTTACTGTCATGCTCTCCTATTATCGTAGAGTAGGAGAGATTCCCCTTCTGGTCTCATTTCTGTATACTAAATTTTTTTTACAGTTTATTCTGAGACTAATACCATTTCTATTCTAATGTGAATGATCTTAACAGAATTTTGAAGGTTGATTTTGCTTCTTGCTCTTTGAAATAGAGATAGCTTATCTCCATTCCCTTTAGAATGTTCTTTGCTGACCCAGGTGGCCTTGTTCTTTTTTTTTTTAAACTTTATTTTTTTTCCATTTATTTTTATTAGTTGGAGGCTAATTGCTTTACAATATTGTAGTGGTTCTTGACAATAGTCATTAGCCAGGCTACTCATGGGTGAAAGAGATTTCCTTTACTAATTCTTCATATTGTCCAGCTGAAACTTTTCTTAGAATTGGAAATGTTATAAGGACCTGGTTTAATACAGAGATTGTTAACCAGTGGTCAGATGATTTCTAGTGAACTCATTAATGGGCTTTAAGGAATGCTTTGAAAATCTATGCACTGAATGTACATTTGAAGGGAAGAGCATCAACGCTTTGGCATTCTCATATGGAGCCTTGCTGAAGAGTAACAGAAAATGACTCTAACTGTCCATTGTACAGATGGACAGAGTGAGGTACCAGCGGTTATGGGGCTGATCATGATCGCCTAACTAATTAGAAATCCTGTGTGAGGACCAGAATGAAAGACATCACACAGTTCTTGTCACATAAGGGAAATGCGTGAGGGAAGGAGGGAGGGGATGGGGTTCTCAGACACAACCTTCCTGAAACTTAATGAGTCTCTATATAGGGTATGCTTTCCAGAAATGTGATTGATGTTTGCATGTGGCTTGGGAAACCTCTTTGTTTTTGCATATGCCCAACCCTGATATGTGACAGAGCTGGGCCTGTTATTGTAGTGAATACATTAACAGATGATGTCATAGCTTTAAACATTTAAACTTACAAAATTTAAAATTTAACTTAAAAATTAACTATCATTTAAAGTGCCATCTGTAGATACGCTAAAACCTGTGCCAGCCTCATTAGCAATCAGAAATATGGTAATTGCTTTTGGCATATGAATGTGGAAAACTTCTCTGGAGTAAAATAACGCCAAGATGAGCATTTCTGAGTCTTTTTTTCCTTTCAAATGGATGGTGTTGTGTTCTTTGGCATTTTGTTTCAAGTCTCTCTTAATTTTTTTGTTTTCATTTTTTAGCAAAAGAATATTATCTGTTTCATTGTCACCGTCATTACCTACCCATTTCCTCACGTCTAGAGCTGAATTTCTCAAGTGGGCACCATTAACATTGTGAAAAGATAATTCTTCATTTGGGAGACTGCTACATACATCATAGGATGTTTAATAGCATCTCTACACACTAGATGCTAGAACCCTTTCCTCCTTTAGCCATGATACCAAAAATATCCTTAGACAGTTTTCCTGGATGAGAACACAGGTGTGTGCATGCATGCTAAGGTGCTTCAGTCTTGTCTGACTCTTTGAGACCCCCTGGACTATAGCCCGCTAGGCTCCTTTGTCCATGGGATTCTCCAGGCAAGAATACTGGAGTAGGTTACCATTCCCTTCTCCAGGGGATCTTCCCGACCCAGGGATCGACCCGCATCTCTTGTGTCTCCTGCATCGGCAGGTGTCTTCTTTACCACTAGCACTACACATATAGAGCATTTATTCTGTAGACTGAAATTTCATGAGCACAATAAAACACATGAGTAATGCTTCTGGGAAAGTGGCTTTCTAAAATTAACAGAAAAAAAAAATGTGAGTCCTCATGCTTAGTTCATCTAAACACCCCCTGCACATAGCAAGTTGTTCCAAGCAATCACACTTAAGGTTTATTTGATATATACACATGCCACGTTTTCTATTTGAAGGGCTAGTAATTACAGTTTATTAACTTTTTAACTTGTTTTACTGTAAGTATTCAACTTTTTCATGGTTCATATTTTTCCCACTACTTTTACAACTAAAATTCCTTTCACATAGCAAAAATAAGTTCTTTAAAGGTGAGCAGAAGCCTGGTTGTGAAGTACTGCACAAGTGCCCAGGGTAAGACGTCGCTGAAGTAGGGGCTAACTTGTGGTTGGGTTGGTGTCCTCAGCTATTAGAATGGCCACCCACGGGTAACACGCTTATTTGTACTTGGGTGAGGTCCCTGGCCTTTTCAATGGTTCTTTTCTGAATGCCAGGTTGCTAGGAAGCAAGAAGGGAGGGATCCCTAGGAGGATAAGGTATGTCTTTTGTTACACTGATAGGCAATTTCAGAAAAGAGCCTCCACTTGTACCAACCATTCCCTTTTAAATGTATATTTCCCTTTAAAATGTATATTTAAATGTATGTTTAGCTTTTAGACACGTGACTTTGAAATGCATTTTTCAAAAGTAGAGGATTGCTTTTATTTTGTTTGTATTAATTACACAAATTACTCAGCAAATATAATTTTTTTTCTTTTCTTTTCCCCAGTATCCCTTTTTGTGCTGGCCAGGCCAAGGTGGTGTCTCAGATTTCCTTCTGAACGCAGCCTTGCCAGCCTGATCCTTAATCTGACAGTGATTTCCCCAGCAGCAGTCCTCAGCCGTTTGGCCAGGAATCCCCCCTACCTGGTCTTTGGAAAGCAGTTTCATCTTTCTTCCTGTCACCTTGTTTGAGGAGCAATGAAATCCAATTATCCTTTACAATGATTTGTGAAGTAGCAAATGGAGTTGACATCTGTTCAGTGAATTCTGAAGACAGACCATTTTTATTTTTCCCCCTGTGGAACTAAAGTCATCACAGATTTTGTCCTTTGGCCTTCCTTTGGTCCCTTGTTAAAGCCTTATGATAGTCTAAGCAAGGTTAACTTTGAAAATGAAAGAACAACAACAGGGGATAAGATGAAAGTGTCTTTTCATTACACAGTGGGAGGAGCAGTGTTTGGTCCTAAGAATTTAATTGAGAAGTTAGGATAACTAAGCAACCTAACTAAACTGTGAACATTTATTATTTGACTGTTGAACTCCTACAATGTGCCAGGTGTTTTTCTAAGTATGGAGGATAGAGATGCGAATAATACACTTTCTGTATTCTCATGGGAGCAGGCGGAGAAGGCAATGGCAAGCCACTCCAGTACTCTTGCCTAGAAAATCCCGTGGACGGAGGAGCCTGGTAGGTTGCAGTCCATGGAGTCGCACAGAGTCGGACACAACCGAAGCGACTTAGCAGCAGCAGCAGCTGCAGGCTGGGAGCAGGTAGATATTACATAATTAATCAATGTATGTGCATGCAGGCTAAATAGATAGCTTCAGGTGTGTCTGACTCTTTGCAACCCCATGGACTGTAGCCCGCAAGGCTCCTCTTTCCATGGGATTCTCCAGGCAAGAATACTGCAGTGGGTTGCCATGCCCTCCTCCAGGGGATCTTTTTGACCAGGGATCAAACACACGTTCTATAAGCAAGGTAATTACTAATAGTAAAAATTGTTATGAAGTGAGTAGGGGAAACTACCATGAAACAGAGGGAAGCAAGTGTTACTTCTCCAGGGGGATCATGAAATAATATTTACATTGATTCTGAATTGAAAGAAGAAAACCGTCCAAATGCCAGAGGCAGATAAAGGAGACCAGAATACAGCACTCTAAAATATGCCACTTTGACATAAAGATCATTTTATAGCTAAAGACAACTGAGAAAGAGTAGACAAGAGAGCTCTCTGCCCTTCCCCTTTCTGCCTAAAAGGGGACATAAATTTCCTTTTGGCGGGGTGATATAAATTTTCACTTATACATGGAAGAGGAGAAAGATTCTTAATCATTGGGGAGGGTGCAGACTTATCAATGGAGTCAGCACCAATAATCTCTGGGTAACATACTTTATTAAATAACCCTAACCTACCATACAGTCCCTAGTCACTTTTTTTTCTTATAATTTATCTCTTCTAGAAGGTCAAATTTTTCTTTTCCCTTGTGTCTTCACTTCTTCGCAGTCTATTGCTCTTTGTTAAAATAATGTATAAGTCTCTGATTCTAACTACTGAGTCTTCTCTTCTGTTTATCCTATGTGCACATAAATTTAAAACTATAAATTTGTGTGCTTTATCTTCTGTTAATCTATTGTTTGTTAGTTTAATTCACAGTTCCCAGACACCGAACTTAACAGGGTAGAGGAACTATTTTTCCCTCCTATACAGCCAGGGGATATTTCCAAGAAGAGAGTGGGTTGCCATTTCATTCTCCAGGGAAACTTCTCAACCCAGGGATCAAAGCCAGATCTCCTGCATTGCAGGCAGACTCTTTACCATCTGAGCCAACAGGGAAGCCCTGACGAACACTCCCAGACACATAACTTAAGAGGGTAGGGGAACAGTTTCCCTCTCATACAGCCAGTGAATATTTTCAAGAAGAGAGAAATAGTAAGTAAAAAGTATCTGAATCAAGAGCTACCTTGATATGTTTAAAGTGGGGGGGGGGGCAGTAATGGAGGGAAAGGTCCAATAAAGATCCATATAGTCAAAGCTATGGCTTTTCCAGTAGTCATGTATGGATGTGAGAGTTAAACTATAAAAAAAAGCTGAGTGCCTAAGAATTTATGCTTTTGAACTGTGTTGTTGGAAAAGACTCTTGAGAGTCCCTTGTACTGCAAGAAAATCAAACCAATCAACCCTAAAGGAACTCAGTACTAAATATTCATTGGAAGGGCTGATGCTGAAACTGAAACTCCAATACTTTGGCCACTTGATGTGAAGAGCTGACTCATTGGAAAATACCCTGATGCTGGGAAAGATTGAAGGTGAGAGGAGAAGGAGACGGCAGAGGATGAGATGGATGGATGGCACCACTGACTCGACGGACATGAGTTTGAGCAAGCTCTGGGAGTTGGTGATGGACAGGGAGGCCTGGCATGTTCAGTCCGTGGGCTCAGACAGGACTGAGTGAGTGAACTGAACTGAATGGGGGGAAGGGTTTGAAATATAGGAAGGGGCCAGATGATGACTTTATAATCCATAGAAAGACCCTTTTGTATGTTACATGTATGTATGTATTTATCTAAGAGTGAGAGGAAGCTATTGGGATTGGGGAAGCTAAATAGAAGAATAGCAAATTTTATTTTTTAAAACATAATATTGGTTATTCTAAGAAGAATGATTGATAGGAGATGAATGGGAAGAGGTGAAGCAATTTGGGAAAATTGCCACAGTGTCAGAAGAGGTTTCTCAGTCTCTTCAAACTGCCTCATAAAAACAGAAACACTCCATACCAAAACAGAACAGAAAAAATGTGACAATGATAGTGCTAGTGGTAAAGAACCTTCCTGCTAATGCAGGAGACATAAGAGACACAGGTTCAATCCCTGGGTTGGGAAGATCTCCTGGAAAAGAACATGGCAACCCACTCCTGTATTTTTGCCTAGAGAATTCCATGGACAGAGGAACCAGGTGGGCTATATAGTCTACAGGGTTGCATAGAGTCAGACATGACTAAAACGACTTAGCACACGTGGAAAACAAAATCAGATGGGAAGGTACCCCCCAAACACACCACCACCCAGTGTCTCCAAATATGAGGGAAGTAAAGACAGTCTGCATGCACACTGGAGGGATGTGTTTATGGAAGAGAGGGAAGGGAAGCAGTGAGGAAGGTCGATTGTGGAACAGGAGCTTGGAAAGAAGGGGTTTCCACCCCTGGATGAGTCAAAGCCTGCAGTAAGGAGGACTGAAGAGGCTATAACAGTCCAGTCTCTCTTGATTGATTTGCTGGGTTTCTTCCTAGGATTGAGGAGGTTTCTTCTACAGCATAGGTTTCTTCTGCACTGAGGCCACAGCTCTTGGAGTAGAACTGATCTCAAGCAGAATAGGGATAACAGAGATGAAGGCAGAAGATGCTTTAGACCAAAGTCAGGACACCTCATTCGGCAGTCAACATATTTTTTTCAACACTATGCTCTTAACCATGGAGAAGGGAACGGCAACCCACTCCAGCATTCTTGCCTGGAGAATCCCATGGACAGAGGAGAGCCTGGTGGACTGCAGTTCATGGGGTTGCAAAGAGTTGGACATGACTGAGTGACTTTCACTCATACAATTAAAACTGAACAGGAAGTCTTATGATGCTTGAAAAACTTTTATGATTCTTGCCTCTTTGTTAAAAGTTCTGAAAAACTAATTTCAAATAAAAAAATGCTCACAGTGATAAAACCTCATTGTTGCTTAAAGGGTAAGTGATTATGGAGAAAATGTAGGTGGTAATGATGATATATGTGAGTTTAAAAATATAGTGGTTAAAGGAGTCTGCAGACTAAATGCTTCTTTAGATAAATCCCATTTAATACATTAAGAAAAACAATGGATTTCTTGATTTATTCACTTTAGCTCCTAGGAAGCTGTGACTAGGAAAAGCTGCCTTACTGAGGTGAGTACTTTGTAACCAGTGTATATCCTCGCGGACTGTTTTATTTAACTATAAATACTGTTTTTAGAGAAGACTGGAGGCTTTCACAGCATTTGCATTCACCTTTTCATTCAGTTTCACAATTTCTTAGCTAATGAAGTACTCATCATAGGAATCCTTGCAGTGTGAGCTAAGGAAAGCAATGTTTGACTGCTTTAATGTTCACTGTCTTAGACTTGAATTGTTGTCAGAGCTGAAGTGTTAAGATTTAGATATGGATCCCTAAACTAAATGATCATCATTTGAATTTCTTCTCAGATGATTTTTGTTCCATTTGACCTAACATGCACTGGCCAGTCGTGGTGTTCTTTTACATGCAGACTAGGAGGAGAAGGGGATGACAGAGGACGAGATGGCTGGATGGCATCACTGACTCAATGGGCATGAGTTTGGGTGGACTCTGGGAGTTGGTCATGGACATGGAGGCCTGGCATGCTGTGTGCATGGGGTTGCAAAGTGTTGGACATGATGCAGCAACTGAACTGAACTGAGCCTTTTTATACAAATTTTTGTTCAGTCACTCAGTTGTGTCCAACTCTTTGTGACCCCACGGACTGCAGCACGCCATGTTTCCCTGTCCATCACCAACTCCCGGAGCTTGTTCAACCTCAAGTCCATTGAGTCAGTGAGGCCATCTAAGCATCTCATCCTCTGCCATCCCCTTCTCCTCCCACCTTCAATCTTCCCCAGCATCAGGGTCTTTTCCAATGAGTCAGTTCTTCACATCAGGTGGCCAAAGTTTTGGAGCTTCAGCATCAGTCCTGCCAATGATATTCAGGACTGATGTTCTTTAGGATAGATTGATTTGATCTCCTTGCTGTAAATTTTTGTTACAAAGCCCATAACATGGGCTACCATACAGAAAGTACTTCCTAAGCTATTGAGGAAAAAAGTGGAATGGGCAAATTCAAGAGAGAAAATAATTAGGAAGATATTTAAAGAAATGTTGGATGCTCTCAATAATACTTTCTCTGTGAGTTTTATGGGCTTCCCTGGTGGCTTACATGGTAAAGACTTTGCCTGCAACGTGAACTGAACTCAGGGAGGCCTGAGTTCAATCCCTGGGTGGGGACGATCCCCTGGAGAAGGAAATGGCAACCATTCCAGTATTCTTGCCTGGAGGATTCCATGGACAGAGGAGACTGGCCGGCTACAGTCTGTGGTATCATAAAGTTTTCTCCTTATGTAGGTAAACAGCTGGTGCCATTTCTGCCCCTCACATAGAAGCTCCCAGGGGTGTTTCATTAGACCCCCCACCATGGCTACCAAGGGACAAAGGGAGCTGTCTGCCGAGGGAAGCCAATGGCGGTAAGGTCTGGGTATCAATACCTAGGAGGCTGTTCCCTCTGCTGGAAGGCACAGTTGTCATTTCCACCCGAGGGACAAACCTTGCTCAAACTCTAGCAGCACCTGTTAGGCTGGGCTCTGACTCACCAGGCGTTGTCATCCCGCAGAGAGTGGTCCCTGCTGCTTTGCCCCCCACTACTATCATCCTTCTTCATCTCATGCCCTATCCTGGCAACTTTTCTGAAGATTCACTGCAAACAGAAAATCCCTGAGTTTTCAATATTCCATCCATTTGACATGTCATGGAGAACACCATATATCCTGCCTTTAGAGTCAGGAAACATGCTCATTCCAACTTTGAAATGCAGTCAATATGGATGAAAGGGGAAGTGTGTTAATACCGTGTTGCGCTGACCGTAGGTGGGAATCCAAAGAACATGTTGTTAAGTTAATATTACCAAGGAGTAAGTTCATAATCATGCCAGAGGTATATAAGCAAATAATGACCTTATTCTGTCCTCAGAAAGCTCATTGTGTGGGGGAGAATTCATATCAATAGACAATAATGAAATAAAAGGAAAGTACTTCAACCAAGATAATCGTTTTCTATGGAAACGGACTGGAAGGGAGAGTAGTTTTGCCTGCTAGAGGTGAGGAAAGCTTCAATTCAAAAAGCCTCTTTTAAGCCACGTCCAGCTATAAATGTGAGTCCACTGGACGGAAGAAGGGGGCAGGTATCCTGGGCGTGAGCAAAGAGGGCAGGGTCTTCAGTTTGAAATGTGATCCAGCTTCTACTGTTCCTTTCCCATATTTCAGGTCTTTACTACAGTCCCCACACTGCTGTGTTTTTCTCTTTACTCTGCTAAATTTTCCTGTTTCAACTAGCCAAAGACAGCAAGTGTGCTGCTCCATGCCCCTGACCTAACATTTTCTGGGGACAGGTTGAGCGTAAAAGGCAATAGGGTCCTCTCTGCTCCTCTGCATTGCTCCCTACCCAAGCTTTCCAGGAATGTAACCAGATGGAGACAAGAAAGGCTGACCTCACTAAGTTTCTTTCAGCCTGATGTTCCACCCATTGTGAGTTATCCTAAGGCATCAATAGGCACCATGTTGCCTTTTCCCCAAGATTTTGCACACTCTCTGTCCCCCTGCTGTGAGCCTTTTCCATCACCACTTAGCTTAACTTATTTCTGCTGATTAGCAGAAATTAAAAATGTCATTTTGGAGTTTCTTCCTTTAGGTAGCCTTCCCTGAATTTTCAAACCTAGCAGACCATTGCCTATTAGGTGTCTCTGCTTATACATCCCTTAAACCTCATATTTCTCCTATAAAATAACTCTGCATTATAATTCCTTGTTCAATTGTCTCTATTCGCCACTTGACTGCAGATTACTTCAGAGTAAAGACTGTCCCAGCATCTACCTTAAAGCCCATGTAAAATCACTCTTCACTAAATATGTGTTAAGTAAATTAATGGAATTGTGTAAAATAATACTGGGCCTCTGTGATGGCTCAGTGGTAAAGAATCTGCCTGCCAGTGCAGGAGATGCAGGAGAGGTGGGTTGCGATCTCTGGGTTGAGAAGATACTATCGAGAAGGAAATGGAAACCTACTCCAGTATTCTTGCCTGGGAAATCCCATGGACAGAGGAGCCTGGAGGGCTACAGTCCATGGAGTCACACAAAAGTTAGATACAGCCTAGTGAATAAACAATGACAACAAAATAATATTACCAATAATATCTTTGATTTATTCATTATTTGTTATTTGCAGATACTTTAATATATATTACCTCAGTTTAATTTCAATGTAATAATTTCTGAGAGCTATTATTATCTGTATTTTTGAGACAAAGTAACAGACTTGGAGAGGGAAATTGCCAAATATTTCACTCTTTAAAATGGGGTCACTTTGGAGCCTCTAGAAAGGATTTATTTTTCCCTAATATGCTTCAGTTTATAAATCATTTAACCTAATAACACCGCACTGCTATATTCTGTAAGAGCTCTATCAAATCCATCTTTTTTTCCCCTGGAAATAGAAAAGTGCCTTTGCCAAGAGTCAATAAACAGGTATCTCAAGTGGTTCCACCTTGAAAGGTAGACATCAGAAGCTTTGAGAAACGTTTAACCTTGACATTCTTCTATTCTAATTGACAAGCCTGGTGTTGGTAACTTGCTGAGATAAGAGGGATTTTCCATGTATAATATGCAGGTCATTGGTTTTAAGTTGGGCCCGTTATAATCTATTGGAGTCCTGACAGTTCTAGGTGATATAAAGAAGAAAGATTGGTTTTATTAGGCGATTTCCCCATCTTCGGCAGTGCTACTTTAATAGATAATAATGGTTAACAACTTGATGACATTTCCCTGATTTTATTTTAGCATTTGGAAGGTGATGAATTCTAGGACTAACTAATGTTAGAATGAGCTCATATCTCAGAACAGTGAGCCTGGGAGTTGCAAAAAAACTCCATTTCCCCTAAACTTTAGCCTCGTGGCTTTAGCTTTGTTCCTCTCCAAGTACAACCTGACATTTGTGTCCTATTGGTTGAGAGCTCTTGGAAGCAATTAAGAGTACACTTGGACACCCATCCAAATATTCTAATTTAATATAGTTCAACAGAAACAGAAGGCTGGAGTGGTTTGCCAAGTTTGGAAAGAAAGTTTCTGATACCAGTTCATACTTAGAGCCAGGCCTCCATGGAAGCAGCATGGTGACTTCTTTTACTGGTTAAATTTCAGGGGCATACATAAGTTACCTTGTCCCTCGGTAGCTCCTCTAGTTTATTTCCAAGTCCCAGAACTGAAAGATGGGAAGAAACTTTCATGTCATGATTAGAGATAAGATTGCAAACAGGCACAGAAATACTCACACCTTGGCTTATGTTTATGATTCGACATATGTTCGAATATTATGTTTATGATTTGACATATATTCGACAGCTGAACAGATCTTCCTCTTTGGTCTTTAGGGAAAGAGTGAAGGAACATCAGAGCCCTGGCCAGCTGAAAGCAGAGATGGGAAAGCTGGTGCCTTAAGGACAAGATGGCTATTTTATACTTTTTTGAAGAGCTCCCCCTGTCTACTCCCGTTCATCTCTGTTCTCCCCTTCCTTTGATCACGGAACCACCTCTCCCCAAATTCTCTCTGCAGCTTTTATATTAGGGCTTGTCCTTCATTTATAAGGGCTGATAAGGTAGGAAGAGGGCTTCCCTGGCAGCTCAGGTGGTAAAGAATCCGCCTGCAATGCAGAAGCCCCTGGTTCGATTCCTGGGTTGGGACGATCCCCTGGAGAAGGGATGTGTTACCCACTCCAGTATTCCTGGACTTCCCTGGTGTCTCAGCTGGTTAAGGTTCTGCCTGCAATGTGAGAGACCTGGGTTTGATCTCTGGGTTGGGACGATCCCTTGGAGGAGGGCATGCCAACTCACTCCTGTATTCCTGCTTGGAGAATCCCCATGGACAGAGGTGCCTGGCGGGCTTCAGTCCACGGGGTCAGAAAAGAGTCAGACACAACTGAGTGACTAAGCACACACCACAAGGTTGGAAGAATTCGAAGAATAACCCGTAGTGACCCTTCCCTTTGAGTATAGATAAAACTTGTGAATATGATGACATATTATCTGTGATTATCCTATGATTATATTACCACAGGTGGTGCAGTGGTAAAGAACTCACCTGCCAGTGAAGGAGAGATGAAAGATATCTGGTTCCATTCCTGAAGGAGGAAATGGGAACCCACTCCAGCATTCTTGCTTGCAAAATTCCATGGACAGGGGACGCTGGTGGGCTATAGTCGAGGGAGTTGCAAAAGGTTGGACATGACGGGGCACTCACACACACATATTACAACATAGAGAAAATCTTTGAGCCTAAATTAATCATGTGAGTGCCTCAAAAGCAGAATTTTCTCCAACTTGTGGCAGACAGAAGGAGAAGTCAGCTATTCAAGTACAAGGGGGATATAATACATTGTTGTGGCCTTTGAAGGCGTGAGGGCATATGGTAAGAAATGGTGGCCTTTGGAAGCAGAGAGTGGCTCAAGGCTTTCTGCCAGAAAGGAAAGGGAGTTTCATTCCTGTAAATACAATCACCTAGATTCTTCCGACAGCTGAACAAACTTGTAAGAGGATTCTTCCCAAGCCCTATAGCTAAGAGCCCAGTCCAGTCAACACTTTGATTTCAGCCTGTGAGACTCTAATCAGAGAACCCATTTGAACTGACCTGGACTCCTGACCCACAGAACTGTGAGGTAACAAATGGATATCATTTTAAGTTGCCAAGTCTGTGGTAGCTGATTACACAACAATAGAACACTAACACAAATGACAATTTTTCTTCCTCATCCATGGAAATATTTTCCAATTTGTACTGCAATTCACAAATACAGATATTCAACTGTTAAAAGACATATTGTCTATAATTTTGTTGTTAATGAAGTTTTACTGTCTGTCCAGTTTTGATTATAAATTCTCTGTACTTAAAAATATTTGTTTCCCTCAAAGAGCACTGCCATATATACCTTTGTACCAACAGAGGTGGTAAGCATTGAAGAGTGTGGTGATATTGAAATTATATGTGTTTCATCAAAACCATTATTATCACTTGGAGAGTCTGGGTTTTTTTTCAGCTCTAAAGTAGTCATGGGATCTTACGTGTTGAGGGACTTTCTTAAAGATATACAGGATCCACTAATGCTCAGGGTGGGTGAAAAAGAGAACTACCCCACAATAGCACATTGATATTTTTGTGAAGAATTAGGTGGGGGGGGGGGACTTTTAAACATCTACTAATTTTTGTCATCTATATCATCTTCTGGTAAACAGCAAGTTATTGAACTTTATTTTTCAGAGATGAAACGAATCCAGGAAGGTAAAATAACCTGTACAAAACTGTACCATTGTTACGGGAGTGGAATCAATTTTAAGGGTCAGAGCTCCTTTCGTATTATGCTTTTCTATCTCCGGTCTTTTTCAGGCCTCCCAGATTATAAACTCAGTGTATCACAGTCTCAATTCTTCCAGGGCAAAGAGGATTCCCCAGAATTGAATACATCTAAGAATTGCTTATAAAAGCCATCGGTGTCAGTATCACCCGTTATCTTTCCAAAGGCAGTGAGTTCTGGATTATTTCGAAAAGATCCTGTCTATGCCTTTGGAAGCAGAGAAATCACACCAATCACCCACCCACCCCCCACCTTGAAGAGTCACCAAAGACTCCTAACGCACATGTGTCTGAGTGAAAAACACATTTAAAGACCACAGGATAAATCAGTAATGTTCTGTTTCTAATAATAGGAAAAAATGTGTAGAAAAAGTTTAAGACAAGAGTTAATAAAATCACTGATCGATGATCAAAGTATAATAAGATGTTTCCTTGCATCTTCCTAGCCAAGGAATTAAAAGTTAAGAATATGTGTTACAGTACTTGAACCTCCTTGTACACCCTTATCACTTGGAGGGCTTGTTAAACTACAGCTTACGAGACCACACATCTAGAGCTCCTGGTTCAATAGCCTTGGGGCAAGGCCAATAATTTGTAGTTATAACCATCTCCAAGGTGATGCTGTGTGCTGCTGCTGCGGATCTGAAAATCACACTTTGAGAAGTAGTGGGGTACTGAAACTGCTCAGCTATTTCCTTACCACTAGTGTGAATGCAGTAGGCTTTAGAGCCTTTCATAGCATCATGAGAAGTAAGGTTGTAAATAAAGACATCCCTAGGAAAAGGGCAATGGTTTGTTCATTTTCCAAAAATTTACTGAGGATTTTATGTGGCTAACCGCTCTTTCTGCCATCATGGATAAAGTTATTAAATCGTTTCCCAATCAGAGAAAGAGGAACACAACAAAATATAATGTTTTAACTCTCAGTCTAGATGTGGAGCACACTATATGGTGCTACCCAAAATATCCAGAAAAGAATGGCTCATGAGTTGATTAACTTGCAAAGAAGCAGCCTCTACCTAGAGAAATACATGTTTAGATGGTATGCTAAGCACGATTCATTATTTTATCTGACATTTATACACATATGTGTGCATGCAACCTTAAAGTTAAACGTTACTAACCTTTGATTACTCTAGATTTTATCTCTGCTTACTTACTCAGGCACATGGCTCAAAGGTCCCTTTAGTCCTTGCTCCATTATCAAATTTTCTGTATTATCAAAACATCGAAATATTGGATTACTTCCAAAGCAGAGTTGCGTACTATAATCCTCTGATCTGAGAAAAGAATCCTTTTTTTGGCTAAATTTTCCTCTGTAGTGGCGATTCATGTCGCTCTTTTGCTCTATAGCAACTTCTTAAAAATCTATACCTATTTGCCAATTTCCCTTTTGAACTTTTGCTAGATTGAAAGCCACCACTCCACCGAAATTGTTCTTATCAGTCAGTGACTTCTACTGTATTGTATCAGCTCATAGTCACTAGCATTTGTCACAGTACATTACTGTCTTCTGTAATCTACTCTGAATGTAGATCTACCTCAAAACGCTTTCTTCCCTTGGTTCCTGGGCCATCATAATATCCTAATTATAATAATCTCATACCTCACTGACTACTTCCTCTAAGTTTCTTTGCTAATTCTACTTCATCTTTATACCTTTAAAAATATGAACTATATATTTTGAGAAATGTTAGAAAATTTTTGTATATAAATTATGTGTATAGTTGCATGAATCTTTGCAAATGTATAGACCATGTTTCCTTCACCTTGAAAATTTCCTGTACATTACTGAAGTAACTATTTTCCTGACTTCTATAATCATAAATAGCATTGCCTGTTTTTGACCGTCTCATAAATAGAAAATATAGTATGTAATCTGACCTCTTTTGCTCGGCATATGCTTTTGAGTTCTATATTTAGGTTTATCCATGTTGGGGCATGTAAGAGTAGCTCATTCTTATTGTTTAGTATTGCATTGTATGCTATTTCTTCTTTGTATATGGATGGGCATTTGAGTTGTTTCTGGCATTTGGCTCTGATGAATGCAGCAACTCTGAGCAATCTTGGGGAAGTTTTTGTATGGGTATCTGTTTTTATTTCCATTGGCTAAATATGTAGGAATGGGTTTGCTGGATTGTTGAGTAGAAAAAGAAGCCCAAGATCCCCATGTGCAAGTACAAAGGTTAAAATTTCTTATGTGAATTAATATTTACTTACTGAAGTATAGGTATTTTGGTAAAGAATCTGCCTGCAATGCAGAAGACCCTGGTTCAATTTCTGGGTTGGGAATATCTGCTGGAGAAGGGATAGGCTACCCACTCCAGTATTCTTGGGTTTCCCTGGTGGCTCAGCTGGTAAAGAATCCACCTGCAATGTGGAAGACCTGGGTTCAATCCCTGGGTTGAGAAGATCCCCTGGAGAAGGGAAAGGCTACCCATCCTGGTATTCTGGCCTGGAGAATTTCATGGACTGTATAGCCCATGGGGTCGGAAAGAGTCGGACACAACTGAGTGACTTTCACTTCCACTTTCACAGGTATTTTACGATGTTGTTAGCTTCTGCTGTGTAGCAAAATGAATCAGTTATATGTATACATATAGCCACATTTTTTTGTTTCTTTGTTTTTAGATTTCCTTCCTATTTATGTCACCGCAGAGCACTGAGTAAAGTTCCCCGTTCTCAACAGTTGGTTCTTGTTAGATATCTATTTTATATTAGTACATAGTAGTGTATCTACATCAATCCCAACCTCCCAATTCCTTCCACCTGCTCCTCCCCACCTTGGTAACTGTAAATTTGTTCTCTGCATCTGTGACTCTATTTCTGCTTTGCAGATAAGTTCATCTTTACCATTTTGATAGATTCCATGTACAAGCAATATTATACAGTATTTCTTTCTGACTTACTTCACTCTTTATGACAATCTCTAGGTCCGTCCATGTCCCTGAACGTGGCAGTATTTTGTTCCCTTTTTAATGGCTGGGGAATATTCTGTTGTATATATGTATCACATCTTCTTTATCCATTCATCTGTTGATGGACACTTAGCTAGCTTCCATGTCCTGATTAGTGTAAATAGTTGCAATGAACATTGGGATGCATATATCTTTTCCAAGTTTGTGTTTCTTGGGATAATAAGAATAGGATTGCTAGATGATATGGCAGCTTTACTTTTAGTTTTTTAAGGAAGCTTCATATTCTTCTGCATAGTGGAGTACCAATTTACATTCCCACCAACAGTCTAGTAGAGTTCCCTTTTCTCCACACCCTCCTAGCATTTATTTGTAGATTTTCTCATGATGGCCATTATGACCAGTGTGAGGTGATACCTCATTGTAGTTTTGATTTGCATTTCTCTATTAGTGACACTGGGGATCTTTTCATATATTTGGTCAACTTTATGTCTTTGGAGAAATGTCTTGCCTTCTTTGTCATAGATTAGGTGGCAGGAGGAGAAATGGTCAAGAGAGGACGATATGGTTGGGTGGCATCACCAACTCAATGGACAAGAGTTTGAGCAAACTCCACTAGATGGTGAAGGCCAGGGAAAGCTTTCGTGCCTAAGTCCATGGGGTCACAAAGAGTTGGACATGACTGAATGACTAAGCACGGCACAGCACAGCAAAAGCTATTTATATTTAATGTAACTACTAATTTGGTTAGCTTTTTAAGGGTGCCATCTTGCTACTTGCTTATATGTCCCATCTGTTCATTCCTTTGTCTCTCCTTTTCTGTATATGTTTGAATTAATTGAGTAGTTCTTAGTATTCAGTTTTGTCTCTCTGTTGTTCTTTAGCTATGTCTTTGTTTTATTTTCGTCTTTGTGATTGCTCTAGGGAATAGAATAGGCATCCTTAACTCATCTTGGTTTACTTTTAAACAATAAAAGTTTAGAAATGAGAGAAGAGCCTCACAACAGTATAATTCCATTTAACCCTAGCTTTGTCCCTTTCACTTTTGTTATTCTACGTTTCATTTTTACCTGTATAAGTTTTACCTATATAAATATATTTTCACCTATTATAATTTTTTCACTTCTAAATGTTGGAGTGGTCTAGGAATGAACCCTTGGGTCTTCTTGCTTTTCAATCTATACACATTTTGTTATTGGTCTGATGCAGACTCATGGCTTTAAGTATGCTGAGGACCCCCGAGTTATATATGTATCCCTAACCTCTTCCTTGAATTTCAGACTTGTGAATTGAAACCAATACTTGACATACTAGTTTTGATTTCTAATAGGAGTCCACATTTCCTTCTAAAAGTATTGTTTTACTCTCTGACATAGATCACAGCAACATCTTTTTCAATCCATCTCCCTGAATAACGGAAAAAAAGTGAAAATAAACAAATGGGGACCTACTTAAACTCAAAAGCTTTAGCACAGCAAAGGAAACAATAAACAAAACAAAAAGACAACCCAAGATTGGGAGAAAATATTTGCAAATGATATGATTAGTCTCCAAAATTTACAAATAGCTTAAGACACTTAATAACATCAAAACAAACAATGCACTCAATTAATGGGCAGAAGACCTGAATAGACATTTCTCTAAAGAGGATATATGGATGGTCAAAAGGCACATGAAAAGATGTTCAACATTGCTAGTTACTAGAAAGTGCAAATCAAGACTACAGTGAGATATCACCTCACACCAGTCAGAATGGCCATCATCAAAATATGCACAAAGAACAAAATGCTGGAGAGAGTGTGGAGAGAAGGGAACCTTCCTGTACTCTGCTGGTGGGAATGTAAACTGGCATAGCCGCTATGGAGAACAGTATGGAGGTTCCTGAAAAAGAGCTGCCACATGACCCTGAAGTCTCAGTCCTGGGCATAAATGCAAAGGAAGAATGGCCTGAAAAGATCCATGCACCCCGATGTTCATTGCAGCACTGTTTACAAGAGTCAAGACATGGAAACAATCTAAATTTCCATTGACAGATGAATGGATAAAGAAAATGTGGTACATATATACAAAGAACTATTGCTCAGCCATTAAAAAGAATGAAATAGGGCCGTTTGCAGCAACATGGATATACCTAGACAATGTCATACTGAATGAAGTCAGACAGAAAAGGAGAAATATCATAGGGCATCCTTTATATGTGGAATCTAAAAAGAAGCAATACAAACGGACATAACCCTATATGCAAAACAGAAGAAGAGACACAGAAATACAGAACAGACTTTTGAACTTTGTGGGAGAATGTGAGGGTGGGATATTTCAAAAGAACAGCATGTATACTATCTATGGTGAAACAGATCACCAGCCCAGGTGGGATGCATGAGACAAGTGCTCCGGCCTGGTGCACTGGGAAGACCCAGAGGAATCGGGTGGAGAGGGAGGTGGGAGGGGGGATCGGGATTGGGAATAAAGACCTGCCCTCTGTAGTTGAAATAAAAAAAAAAAAAAAACAGAAAGAGACTCACACACTTAGAAAATGAACTCACAGTTGCTGGGGGGAAGCAATAGTTAAGGACTTTGGGAAAGTCATGTACACACTGCTACATTTGAAATGGATAACCAACAAAAATCTATTGTATGGCACACGGGACTCTGCTCAATGGTATGTGCCAGCCTGGAGCCGGGTGGTGTTTGGGGGAGAATGGATACAAGTATATGAATGGCGGAGTCCCTTCAGTGTTCACCTGCAACAACTGCAGCACTGTTAGTCAGCGACACCCTGATACAAAATGGTTTTGGTGTTTAAAAATAATTAAATTTAAAAAAGTATTGTTCTCGCAATAATCCCCATTTCATGTAACTGTAACTTCATTCTTACAGTTGCTCAGAACCGAGCCCTGCTGTCCTTGATGACCCTCTTCTCTCACATCTGCATCTGCTTCTTCAGTAAATCTGATCTCTCTCATTTTCCCCAAGCATCTAGAATCTGCTCTTCATCACTTCTGTGACTACTCCTCTGACTCAAGTCACTTCAAAAAATAAAACAGCCGTTGTTTGTGTTGTAATCACTTTGATCATAAGAAAATTAGATATTCCAAAATGTCCTCATCCTTTGTCTGCCAACACACTTTTCAAGAACTTTCCTTGGACAGTAAAACGTGTGCTATTGCCATCTTACAGAATGGACCCTTGTTGCCTCAGGGCTACAGCCCATGCGTTTTCCCACTTCCAGTCACTCACTGGGTTATACTTGAGTCTCAGGTGGCAGGCTGGGATAGATACCTAGTAGGAGCCGGATGGGGCTTCTCTTGGCCTCGTAAAAGGACACCCATATGCATGCTTTGCATTCTCTAGTATCCTCTCATTTTTGCCCCAGTATTGCTCCAAGTCATCTTTGTTGACTTGAGTGAGTTCCCATCAGTGCTGCTTAGCTCTGTCCTACCATTAACCTGGTATGGTACGCAGTCCCTGATTCTCCCCAATCTTGAGCTAAACATATAACTTTTCTTCCTTCAGTTTTTGTTCTAGAGGCTGAAAGAAACTGAAATGTCCCTCTTTCTCTCCCCAAATCTCTATTCACCTTCTAGCTACCCGCAACCACAACAAAGTCTTCAGAATCTCCATACTCCATGCTATTTCTGCACTCCTCAACTAAAGCTTTCCACTTAAGCTTGACTAGCTATAGCTCAACTATTCAGATACACAGAAAACAGTGAAGTATATCTGAGTAATTTTTTAACCTGCATATTTAGCATCATCTAGATACTCAGCTATTCCCAAGCTCCATCCCCATCCCTTCCCACCCTGATTCTGTTCCTTAGATGAGATCTAGAAATGAAGATAGACAACTGAGAAATGGAATATTTCCTGACATATCTGTAAACAAAGTATGTCACAGGCATCAGTGAGGGCAGCCGCCTAACATTAGCTAGTGAACCCTGAGGAAACTCAGGAAGGAAAAGAATGCCTGCCATCTGGCAGCTATCAGCCTGTAGCCACTCCCTACAGTGAGCCCTGAGGAAACTCAGGATGTGAAAATATCTGGCCCCAGATAGCTGAGGTGCACATCAAAGGAGTGATTTCAGTGAGCCCAGACTCTTGCATCTTCCAACACAAAGAAAAGTGCTAAATTCCTTAACTTGAAATATCCATTTTTCTTTAATTAACAATAATCTTTTGATGTTCAGACTATCTACCCTTTGTTGCAAAACTTTTATATATGACCTGCCCCCACCTCTTGCCTCAGGGTTACTTGAGATGCCACCTCCTTGGCTTGAAGTCCTCAGTTTTTCTGCCAAATAAAACCTAACTCTCAACTTTTAGATCACACACTATTTTTTTTTTCAGTCGACACAGCATTGATTTGATATTAGATATTCCACTAGACATAAAAAGAAAAACACTACAACTTCGCTATTCTTTTTAATGAAATAGACTCATTTTACCAATTAACATTTAAATATTTCTTTATACCTCACAAATCATTTTCACATATTTTATTTTTTTCCAAGAAATGATGGGTGACATAGATAAGGCAATGATTATCTGATTATACCCATTTTTTATAGATAAGGAATCTGAATCTCAAGGTGGTGAAGGAGCTCTGCCAATGTCACTCAGCTAGTAAGTCCAGAGCTGAGACATAAACAATATTTTTCAAACCTGGGAAGTGTTGTGTGATAGGGCTAAATTTGATCCTTTGCAGAGGAGAGACAACAGCATCCATGGGAGTTGAATTCAGAGGCTTGGATGACTACACAATACATCCACTGTTCCCTTCACCATCCGTTGGCTGCCTTGGCTGCCTTGGATGGGGTTTCTATGGCTATGTTTACTCCGTCCCATGTGTTACATTTTGTGCGAGTCATTTACTTGGGCTTTGGTATTCAGCAGAGCACACATAAGTTATACACCTTTACTCCCTATGGCCACTTGGAGAAAACTTCAGCATGAGGAAGGCCCTTCAGTTCCCAGAAGTAGATTGGAGCCTTATCAAGGGCTATTTCCCCTTGTTACCTAACTAGGGAACCATTTATCTTCCAGGCAGGAGACATCAAGCCTCTGACAATATTCTATTATGATGTTATATTGAGTGAGATAATTTGATTTGATAAATGCAAATGCAGAAGATTGGCAGTTACTACAATTTCTCCCTTTTAAAAGGATTTGAATTTTTAAAGGGAACTCAGTTTAGGTGAATAATGTCAGATTCCTGAGTCCCTTAACAGGAACAGTAACCTTGAAACCTTCTGAATCCTGAATCCCAGGAACTAGTCTCTATCCCTCATTTAAAGTTTTCCAGAACCTCGTGTGTGTCTATATGACCCTCTGGCCCTACCATCAAGTCAATGAGTAGATAAAGTAAAATATGGAAAAATACATATGTGATATTATTTAGAGTAAAAAATAACCATGTGATCAGTTGTAGGTTTCACTGTGACTTAACTAGCTAGTACTAATGAAACTGTTTACCTCAGATTGGGACTTGAGATTGAGACTAAGAGAGTTTTCCAAAGAGAACGCGTTGGTCACAGCAAACACCCTCTTCCAAAAACTCAAGAGAAGACTCTACACAAGGACATCAACAGATGGTCAATACTGAAATCAGATAGATTATATTGTTTGCAGCCAAAGATGGAGAAGCTCTATACAGTCAGCAAAAACAAGACTGGGAGCTGACTGTGTCTCAGATCATGAATTCCTTATTGCCAAATTGAGACAAATTAAAGAAAGTGGGGAAAACCACTAGACAATTCAGGCATGACCTAAATCAAATCCCTTATGATTATACAATGAAAGTGAGAAATGGATTCAAGGGATTAGTTATACAGAGTGCATGAAGCACTATGGACGGAGGTTTGTGACATTGTACAGGAGGTAGTGATCAAGACCATGCCCAAGAAAAAGAAATGCAAGAAAGCAAAATGGCTGTCTGAGGAAGACTTACAGATAGTTGTGAAAAGAAGAGAAGCAAAAAGCAAAGGAGAAAAGGAAAAATATACCTATTTGAACACAGAGTTCCAAAGAATAGCAAAGAGAGATAAGAAAGGCTTCCTCAGTGATCAGTGCAAAGAAATAGAGGAAAACAACAGAAGCGGAAAGACTAGAGATCTCTTCAAGAAAATTAGAGATACCAAAGGAATGTTTCATGCAAAGATGGGCACAATAAAGGGCAGAAATGATATGGACCTAACAGAAGCAGAAGCTATTAGGTGGCATGAATACACAGAAGAACTATACAAAAAAAGATCTTCATTGCCCAGATAATCACAATGGTGTGATCACTCACCTAGAGCCATATATCCTGGAATGAGAAGTCAAGTGGGCCTCAGGAAGCATCACTACAAATAAAGCTAGTGGAGGAGCTGGGACCTCCTCCACTCAATATGCCAGCAAATATGGAAAACTCAGCAGTGGCCACAGGGCTGGAAATGGTCAGTTTTCATTCCAATCCCAAAGACAGGAAATGCCAAAGAATGTTCAAACTACCACACAATTGCACTTATCTCACACGCTAGTAAAAATTCTCTAAGCCTGGCTTCAATAGTATGCGAACCGTGAACTTTCAGGTGTTAAAGCTGGATTTAGAAAAGGCAGAGGGACCAGAAATCAAATTGCCAACATCCACTGGATCATCAAAAAAGC
Source organism: Cervus elaphus (assembly GCF_910594005.1). Lineage (NCBI taxonomy): Eukaryota > Metazoa > Chordata > Mammalia > Artiodactyla > Cervidae > Cervus > Cervus elaphus. Next base: position 9,112,477 of record NC_057826.1, on the reverse strand, counting down.
AAGAAAGGTCCAGAAATGCATCTGTTTCTGCTTTATTGACTATGCCAAAGTCTTTGACTATGGGGATTACAATAAACTCTGGAAAATTCTTAAAAAGATGGGAATACCAGACCACCTGACCTGCCTCTTAAGAAATCTGTATGCAGGTCAGGAAGCAACAGTTAGAACAAGACATGAAACAATGACTGGTTCCAAAGTGGTAAAGGAGTACATCAAGGCTGTATATTGTCACCCTGCTTATTTAACTTATATGCAGAGTACATCATGAGAAATGCTGGGCTGGATGAAGCACAAGCTGGAATCAAGATTGCCCAGAGAAATATCAATAACCTCAGATATGCAGATGACAGCACCCTTACGGCAGAAAGTGAAAAACTAAAGAGCCTCTTGATGAAAGTGAAAGAGGAGAGTGAAAATGTTGGCTTAAAACTCAACATTCAGAAAATTAACATCATGGAATCTGGTTCCATCACTTCATGGCAAATAGAAGGGGAAATGGTGACAGACTTTATTTCTTTCAGCTCCAAAATCACTGCAGATGGTGACTGCAGCCATGAAATTAAAAGACTTACTCCTTGGCAGGAAAGTTATGACCAACTTAGACAGCATATTAAAAAACAGAGACATTACTTTGCCAACAAAGGTCCATCTAGTCAATGCTATGATTATTCCAGTGGTCATGTATGGATGTGAGAGTTGGACTATAAATAAAGCTGAGCACCAAAGAATTGATGGTGTTGGAGAAGACTCTTGAGAGTCCCTTGGACAGCAAGGAGTTCCAACCATTCTATTCTAAAGGAAATCAGTCCTGAATATTCTTTGGAAGGACTGATGCTGAAGCTGAAACTGCAATACTTTGGCCACCTGATGAGAAGAGCTGACTCCTTTGAAAAGATCCTGATGCTGGGAAAGATTGAAGGTGGGAGGAGAAGCGGACGACAGAGAATGAGATGGTTGGATGGCATCACCAACTCAAATACCATGAGTTTGAATAAACTCCAGGAGTTGATGATGAACAGGGAGGCCTGTCATGCTGCAGTCCATGGGGTCACGAAGAGTCAGACACGACTGAGCAACTGAACTGAACTGAACTGTGACTTGAACTCATGTGCTGGGACTCAAACCTAGCCAAAACCCAGTTTGGGACTAGAAACCAGTCAAAACCCACAGTACCTGGTTTCAGGACCTAATGAAGCTTAGGTTCTTGATGCCTCATTGCAGAAAGAATTCAATGAGAGTCAAAGTGATTAGTAAGAAGTGGATTTATTCAGATTCAGAGAGAATCCACAGACACAGTGTGTGTGTGCCATTGCAGAAGATGAGTGCCGTGCAAAATGTGGCATGGTTAGTTTTTATAGGCTGGGTAATTTCATGTGCTAATGACCACGAGAATTATTCCAACTATTTTTGGGAAGGGGCAGCAATTTCCAGGATTGGGGCCACTGCCCACTCCTTGGTCTTCTAACAATGCCTTTCAACTGTCATGGTGCCTCTGGGTGTGTCATTTAACTTGCTGTTTGATGATCAAGGTCTAGTCTTGTCTTCCATCTTGGCCCCATTTGATTCTAATCAGTTTATGCAGTTGTGTCCTTGGGCCACTTCATTCTTTCAAAAGTTGTGCCCTGTCCCTTTCCCTCCTGTTACACTAATGTTATGAAGAAAGAGAATGTTACTATATATTTCCACATCTTGGGCATTAGATAGCCAGTGCCCAAGAGAGACAATAAAGAGGTCTGAGCTTGGAGATGGGGTGGAGAATTGCTAATGAATTAGAAATATTCATTATTTTGCCTCTGCACTTTTCCCAGTATTTGGCAAAAGTATGTGTTCAATGTATTTACTGAAATAATTTCTCCATATTTTCAATGACTAAAAAGTAAACCCATATTAATAATTATCAGATGATAGCTTATTATTTGATGGGCAAGAAGGGGACTTTATTTTATTTTGTCCTCTCATTACATAGGTGAGAGAGCTGAGGCCTGGAGACATTACATGATTTGTCCAGTCACAAAGTCTGAGACTGAGATAGGGTTAGAATCAAAGTGTTCAGGCTGGTAGTCTATGTGACCTTAAGCCACTGAAGTAGGTAGTCAGCACTTTATTAAATAATCCATAACAAGTTATTAACATGTAATTTCTATAGATTCTCACGTTGGAATGTATTAGCTCTGCCTGATATCTTCTTAGGTCTTAGAATTGAAAGTCAAAGATTGCACTACTATATCAAGAAACACAATATATATGTTATACTTCTATAACAAGAAACAAAATCACCACTTCTGGATTTATTACTAATTCTAAACTGTTGTATAGTTTTTATTTTTTTGTGTTTTTTTTAAGGTATTAATACTTGATATTTGAAAAAACAAAGAATTGAATTCATGGTTCCCATTTTTCTCTTCCCGCTCAATTCCTAAAATTGTTTTATACTTAACTTTTGTTTTTAGAGGATTCCTCTAGTTTTTACTAATAAATAAACACAATTAAGTGTTATTTATTTTATTTCCTTAAGGAAAGACATCAAAAAATAAAAGAATTTCTACTTGCTGGAAGTGAGAATGGAGTGTAATTAGCCATTCTTTGGAGAGTGACTTGGGAGAAGAAAAAGGATGGGCATTGTGAGTCAGAGTTAAAAGCATTAGTGAAGAAAAATGTTCCATTTCCCCCCTTCATACTAATGGCATAAATGTGTTTGTGATTGTGGTGATGGCCATTTCTCATGAGGCTAATAGCTGTGATGTGTCTTCAAAATGATTCACTACCATTCCTATCCACATGCCAAATTACTCCTCCTAAGTGTGAGTCTCAGATACTTCAATTTCCTGAATGTGTAAATGTAATCCATTCTATCTGGTATAAAAGTAGGGAAAGTCAATATAACCTGCCAGTAAACTATAATCTTGTAATGTTACAGAAATAGCAACCTTCTTCATGTTTTTAAATAAAATGCCCATCCACCCCCATCACAACACCCAAAGGGGTTCGAAAATGTGGCAAGTCATGGAATCAGCTATTAGAGGAAGACCTGCTTCTGGCTGATGTATTGAGCCAACTTGTGTCCTGACTCAAGAAGAACATGGCTACAAATGTCAGCGCATAAATTAGCCCTGAATGTAGGCGGAAACACTTTCTTACAAGCTGACAGAGTTTCACCCCAAAATATCTCTGATAGTTTATACATAAAGAAGTCTGCTTTTCTGATCCAGTACCGGCAATCAGGCACAAGAGAAAGAATGGGTACTTCAGAATCTCTCATTCCAAATTGGGGTTAAGACCCAAATTTGCTATTTTTGTGTGATCTATCACAAGTCAGTTAACTTCTGTGAACTTCAGTTTTTCTCATCTGAGATCTTAGAAGTTGCATAAAATCAGTTAGCTTACAGTATAATTGTGAAAAAAAATGGATACTGTTTGTAAATATTGGTTGTTATTGAACACCAGTTCCTCCCTCATCCGGGTCAGGTTGAGGCTTGTTTTTCGCAGAAGCCAGGTTCTGCTTTGGTAAGGTTTGGTATGAAGTTTAAGGGTAATTCCAAAAACAACACTCCCATAACTGTTATTTACCAAATAACTATTTTATGCTGTGCAATAAGGAATATTTCTAAAGTATAATTTATCCCTTTCAAAAACCTATCATATGGTATCACTCGTTTACAGTAAAGAAGGTGCAAGGCTGAGTGGGTTCAGCTTGTCCCAGAGTTTGACTCAGTGTCAATTACTAAATAATTAGAAACTTATTCCACAGATATTTTTGGAGCCAAATAATATGCTCTACATTGAGCACTCTGGTGAAGAAAACAGGAAATGTCAGAGCAGTGACGTTCCTGCAGAGGCAGGGACTATACAAAAGTGAATAAACTGTGATAAAGCCTGTGGGCTGCTATGGAAGTGGGTCACAGATGTGCTGACGAGGAGGAGGAAAGTGGCAGAAGCTGGAATGGGCCCAGGCACTCTCCCCACTGAGCATTCCCCTAGGAAGGAGCTAATGAAGGAAAGGTTCAGGCAGCAAAGACCTGCAGAGACTCCCCTTCACAAAAGCTGGCCACTAAGGAAAGGAGCTTCCCTGGGAATACTGAAGTTCCTGAACTTCATGCAAAGATAGAAGAAAAGAGTCAGCTAGAAATACATTCAGAGGAATAATCACCTTTGTCAAGTCAGAGGTCAGAATGATCCAGGGCTGCCCAAAGGCACCTGGCTGAAAAGGGAAAGAAGTCCAGACCCATACTGGGCCCTAACGGGCTGGGATTCATTGACAGATACCCTCAATCTCTGGGCCTCCAGACTTCAGTTCAGTTCAGTTCAGTGGCTCAGTCGTGTCCGACTCTGCGACACTGTGACTGCAGCACGCCAGGCCTCCCTGTCCTTCACCATCTCCCAGAGTTTGCTCAAACTCATGTCCATTGAGTTGGTGATGCCATCCAACCATCTCATCCTCTGTCTTCCCCTTCTCCTCCTGTCCTCAATCTTTCCCAGCATCAGGGTCTTTTCAAATGAGTCAGTTTTTCGCATCAGGTGGCCAAAGTATTGGAGTTTCAGCTTCAACCTCAGTCCTTCCAATGAATATTCAGGACTGATTTCCTTTAGGATGGACTGCTTCGATCTCAGGCACAGGCCAAATGTCTTTCGTATACTATGTGAAAGACACAGTTATCACAGGGACACTCAGTCATAGATTCACTGCTCCTTTGGTGCTACTAAATTCCAATATTCAACTCAGAATCAATGGTGCTTATTTTCAGAGAGCATGGATTACATCTGTTTCCATGCAAAGCACTTTTCATAAAATATACCAGTTGGCTCTACACATTCTAATCTCAGTACCTGCCCTCTGTTCTTGGACCTTGTCATTTATCTTTTGTCTGCGTTGCTGATCTTAAGAAAAAGTCATTTTCCATTTTGCAGACAAGATGATCTGCCAGCAGATGCTATGCTATGCACTAAATGGAGTGGTTTGTCTGGCAGCCTGAGCTAGCATCCTCTCCCAGCTCAGCCAGCGGTGGAGAAGGACAGACACAGTCATAGGCGCTTCAGAGCAATGTGCTACTGGAAGCATCTCTCAGATTCTCAGATACATTTTGGGCTTACATGGAAGTCTCTTGCTGGGAAATATTTAGAGTGAATCTCCTTAATTTATTATGGAAATAATAGGCAGAGGAACATTGGATTCTTAGGCAGGAGCTTGGCATGAAATATAAATCAGTTCAGTTCAGTCGCTCAGTCATGTCCGACTCTTTGCGACCCAATGGACAGCAGCACGCCAAGCTTCCATGTCCATCTCCAACTCCTGGAGCTTGCTCAAACTCATGTCCATTGAGTTGGTGATGTCATCCAACCATTTCATCCTCTGCCATCCCCTTCTCTTCCTGCCTTCAATCCTTCCCAGCATCAGAGTCTTTTCCAGTAAGTCAGCTCTTTGCATCAGGTGGCCAAAGTATTGGAGTTTCAACTCCAGCATCAGTCCTTTCAATGAATATTCAGGACTGATTTCCTTTAGGATGGACTGATTTGAACTCCTTGCAGGCCAGGGGACTCTCAAGAGTCTACTCCAACACCACAGCTCAAAAGCATCAATTCTTCGGTGCTCAGCTTTCTTTATGGTCCAACTCTTACATCCATATGTGACTTTTGTAAAAACCATAGCTTTGACTAGATGGACCTTTGTTGGCAAAGTAATGTCTCTGCTTTTTAATATGCTGTTTAGGTTGACCCTGGAGAAGGAAATGGCAACCCACTCCAATATTCTTGTCTGGAAAATTCCATGGACAGAGAACCTCACAGGCTACAGTCTGTGGGACTGTAAAGAGTCAGATATGACTGAATGACTAACACTAGGTTGATCATAGCTTTTCTTCCAAAGAGAAAGTGTTTTTTAATTTCATGGCTGCAGTCACCATCTGCAGTGATTTTGGAGCAGCCCAAAAATAAAATCTCTCACTGTTTTCATTGTTTCCCCATCTATTTGCCATGAAGTGATAGGACTGGACACCATGATCTTCATTTTTTGAATGTTGAATTTTAAGCCAGCTTCTTCACTCTCTTTCACTTTTCATTAAGAGGCTCCTCAATCCCTCTTTGCTTTCTGCCATTAGGGAGTTTATTGATATTACTCCTGAAAATCTTGATTCCAACTTGTGCATTTCACATGATGTACTCTACATATAAGTTAAATAAGCAGGGTGACAAAATACAACCTTGACATACTCCTTTTCCAATTTGGAACCAGTCCATTGTTTCATGTCTGGTTCCAACTGTTGCTTCCTGACCTGCATACAGATTTCTCAGGAGGCAGGTCAGGTGGTCTGGTATTCCCATCTCTTTAAGGATTTTCCACAGTTTGCTGTGATTCACACAGTCAAAGGCTTTGGTGTGGTCAATAAAACAGAAGTAGATATTTTTCTGGAACTCTCTTGCTTTTTCAATGATCCATTGGATGTTGCCAATTTGATCTCTGGTTCCTCTGCCTTGTCTAAACCCAGCTTGAACATCTGGAAGTTCATGGTTCACGTACTGTTGAAGCCTGGCTTGGAGAATTTTGAGCATTACTTTCCTGGCATGTGAGATGAGTGCAATTGTGCAGCAGTTTGGGCATTCTTTGGCATTGCCTTTCTTTGGGACTGGAATGAAAACTGACATTTTCCAGTCCTGTGGCCACTGCTGAGTTTTATAAATTTGCTGGCACATTGAGTGCAACACTTTCACAGCACCTTCTTTTAGGATTTGAAATAGCTCAACTGGAATGCCATCATCTCCACTAGCTTTGTTTGTGGTGATACTTTGTAAGGCCTACTTGACTTCACATTCCAGGATGTCTGGCTCTAGATGAGTGATCACTAGATCACTATAGTGATCTATATAGTTGGATGGCATCAACTAACCACTATAGTTATAGGGTCATTGAGATCTTTTTTGTACAGTTCTTCTGTGTATTCTTGTCATCTCATCTTAATATCTTCTGCTTCTGTTAGGTCCATATAATTTCTGTCCTTTATTGTGCCCATCTTTGCATGAAATCATCCCTTGGTATCTCTAATTTTCTTGAAGAGATCTCTGGCCTTTCCCATTCTGTTATTTCCTCTATTGGCATTTATCACTGAGGAAGGCTTTCTTATCTCTCCTTGATATTCTTTGGAACTCTGCATTCAGATGGATATATCTTTCCTGAAGATATACGGTTCTATGATGACTTACAAGACCTTCTAGAACTAACACTGAAAAAAGATGTCCTTCTCATCATAGGGGACTGGAATGCAAAAGAAGGAGGTGAAGAGAGACCTGCAGTAACAGGCAAGCTTGGCCTTGGAGGACAGAATGAAGCCGGGCAAAGGCTAACAGTGTTTTGCCAAGAGAACGCACTGGTCACAGCAAACACCCTCTTCAAATAACACAAGAAACGGTTCTACACATGGACATCACCAGATGGTCAATATGTAAGTCAAATTGATTATATTCTTTGCAGCCAAAGATGGAGAAGCTCTATACAGTCAGCAAAAACACGACCAGGACCTAACTGTGGCCTAGGGCCTCAACTCTTTATTGCAGAATTCAGACAGACATTGAAGAAAGTCGGGAAAACCACTAAACCATTCAGCTATGACCTAAATCAAATCCCTTACAATTACACAGTAGAACTAACAAATAGATTCAAAGGGATTAGATCTGATAGACAGAGAGCCTGAAGATCTATGGATGGGGGTTTGTTGCATTGAATAGGAGGCAGTGATCAAGACCATCCCCAAGACAAAGAAATGCAAAAAGGCAAAACGGTTTTCTGAGGAAGCCTTACAAGTAGCTGAGAAAAGAAGAAATATACATACAACAATGTATGATTAGCCAGAAGAAAAGCTTGACACGCATGAGGTTTCTGAACCACTTGATACTAATTTCAGGGTACAGAGAGTCCTGGTTCTCCCACAGTTGAGCTGTGACTCTATCCAAATTACCTCATAGTAAGTAACGTCTTTCTTCCTACTTCTTCTGAGAGTGAAACAAAATAACGCGTGTAAAATTGTTAGCACAGTGACATGTCAATAGTGATTACCCAATAATTTGTTCACGCTGTCCTTAATATTAATTATAATGACTACTGTTATTAAAGTGTCAAGTGACCAGAAAAACAATGGCTGGAGATCATATGTCGTTTTTGCATTACCCATATGGACAGATTTTTGAGTATGTGTTTCATTGTCTAAATAGAGCAGCAGAAATGATCTGGAAAAAGATCTGTTTATGTGCTGTCAGTTCTCATCTGACCCCTTAGTCTCCCTTCCAAACTTAGTTTGTTTTTAGCCCCAATTAGTGATTTTAGATTTGTAAATAAAGTACAGAAGTCGAGGGCTGACAGTGGGCTTCTTGCTAATACTGAATAGAGAGAATGGTTGTGGTCCCATCTCACTCTCCCACTCCTCAGCAGAGTGGACATCTGACCTCTTGATTTCTCAGTTTCTATTTCAGAAATAACAATTCCTGCCTGCCTCTAAGATTGAGGTACACCAAAAGTGACACTTCTAAAGACAAGATTAAAAATGACAATGAAACAGCAGTTTTGCAGACAAATATATTTTTAATTGAATAACCTAAGGAGGGGATCAGTTTCTTTATCAAAAAATAACTTACCTTCCTCGGGAATAAAAACAAAATGTCTGCAAAAATTGTTAACTCGTTAGTGCATAACTGGCATATAAAAGGCAACAAGATGTTAGTTTGTAAATAGATGTTTTCACATGGCGGTAAGTTCCCTAGAACTGCTGTGCTGGTGTCTATAAATTTTAGGGCTAAAAGCACGTGAGAATTGTGAGAGGGGCTTCCGTGGTGGCTCAGTGGTACAGACTCTGCCTGTCAATGCAGAAGATCTGAGTTCGATCCTCTGGTCAGGAAGATCCCCTGGAGAAGGAAATGACAGCCCCCTCTAGAATTCTTGCCTGGAAATCCCATGGACAGAGGAGCCTGGGGGCTACAGTCTGTAAGTTTGCAAAAGAGTCGGACACGACTGAGCAACTAAACAACATGGTTCATGTAGAGAAGATGCAGGCTGGGAAGCCCTGCAAAGAAACCAAAATAAATGTGTGTGGGATATATATATATATATATATATATATATATATATAATGTATATCTGACAATGGAAGTGTTAGTCACTCAGTCATGCCTATGTTTATACTTCACAAAGCTAGCCTATCACTCCCTGACACTATGGAAATTGCATCCCGTACCTGGTCCTTACCTTCCCAGTGTAACAGACCACCCTGTAGCTTTTTGCATTTCAGAAAGGTCACAGGACAATAAACCAGGGAGGGGCGGGCTCAGGTGTGTGCAGTCATGTCTGACTCTTTGATGCCACATGGATTGCAGCCCACTGGGCTCCTCTGTCCAGGGGATTTTCCAGGAAAGAATACTGGAGTGGGTTGCCGTGCCCTTCTCCAAGGGATCTTCCCCACCCAGGGGTCAAACCCGCAAGGGAGAGGACCCAGCGACTGGAAGGCCAGCTCTAATTTTTTTGAAACAATGCAAGAAGAGGAATGCAAAATTCTTACGACTTTGTTCCTTATCACATACCCCAGACTGTGAGCTCCATCTATATGACCCTCTCAAATCCCCCACGGAAGGGGGCACAGTCCTTGAGTCACTAGCCGCTGCATTCTTCCCTTTCCTGGCAGAGGACTAAAGCCATCTTTCTGTTTCCTCCAAACTCTGCCCCTGTATTTCTATTCAGCATCAGTGGACAGTAATTCAAGATTTTGGCGGTAACATTTTCACCTCAGAAAAACTTAAAGGCTGGCTCTCTGACAAATAGCAAATTCCTTTTCTAGAACTAGGGTTCTGAGATGATATCCATCTACATTCGAGTGTGAGTCTCATTCTTTTACAATAAGTTCAGTTGTGCGTTGATTTGAAGAAAAAAGTGGAATATTATGAAAGACTGGTTTTTGAAACAGTGAGAACAACCCTCTTAAGTTTGCCCAATATTAGAGTTGCACCAAGTGATAGAAAACGTAATTCTGAATCAAAGGAAAATACCGGTAAAAGGTAGCAAAAGCAAGCCAGGTATTTAGAAATGAATTACCTTGTTTAGAGTCACAAAATTTGTTCTACATAGGTTTCCAAACTACCATTTGAGAGGGAAAACCATCATTTGAAATATAGTGCCTCCGAAACACAATTAAAAAAAAATCTATCCCAACTTTAAAAAAAATATATTAAGTTTAAATAAACTGATTTATATTTAAAATCCATAAGTAAAAATGCCAAACATACATATACTCACTCACATACATAATTATCTGAGACAGAAAAAATATATGTACAGAGAAAAAGTTGTAAGAGTATGCAAACTGACAGAATTTTTCCCCCTGAGTAAAGTGAAAATAAATCTCTATTTGAACACCTTTCAGACTCTGAAGGTCCTGTCTCCAGCATCTGTGGGGCAGTCATGAGCAGGGTGACTGCAGCGCTTTTTGCATCCCATGAATAATTATCTCTGTTCTGAGTGCTTGCCAGCATGACGCATCTTCATTTCATTAAGGGAAAGAAGGACAGGCTGGAATTGGCAATGGCAGAATTCATTTATCACATTTTAATGGAGAAGCAGCTCAGAAAGGGCGGGCCTAATGAGATATTTCTAAAGAAATTAGGCTGTTTCTATTAAAGGGCCATCTCCCCTCCATCCACGGCAGTGACGGACCGCAGGGAGAGTTCCCACCTTTTCCTCTGCTTTGCTTTGGCTCTTCTCTGAGGCACATGATTATTTTTGAATGATCTTTCTTTCAAACGTTTGAATGAATCATGATCGCAAAGTTATACCAATTTTAAACTTGGAGAAAAAAGGGACCTGGTTTGATTTTCTGGATTTAATTTGTGGAGAGAGACATACCTGTAGACCCAAGCTTTTCCTAACACTAATATTGCTAAAACTGCTCATGACCCAAGCCTGCAAAATAGAAAGTTCTCTCTCACTTTTTTTTTTCCTTGCCATTATAGCAATATCCTTAGTTTGGAGTATATGCAACTAAAATTAGTCTGACAGAAGCTCCTTCCAAAATTTCTGACAATGACAAAAAAAATGAAAAGCAGAAACAAAAACTTTCATTGCATTTGATTCAGTCAATTTCCCAAGGCATAATATACGTAGTACTTACATTAGGTGGGATCCTTATCCTGCATTGTATATTTCCCCCTATTATTGCTCCAATGTGAAGAAATTCTCAAGTGCATCACATAAATATGAACGAGGAATTGATTGTGTTCTTGATTTACCACTGTTGCTTTTCTATTAAGAAGTTTTATGCTGAGATCCTTATGCAGAAATTTACATAAAATTGGTGATAAAGAGCAGAAAGTTAACCCAGAATCCTTTCACAAAAATTTAGAAAATATGATTGTAGTCTGTACTAAAAACCAACAGGCCAGACCTATGGTGGTTTATTACCCAACAGATTTAATGAGCTTCTCCTTTAGGCCAGAGACTATGCTAGACAATGGGAAGATATTAGTGAGTAGACAAAGAATCTGCTCCTAATAAATTGACATTCTCAGGAAGAACATACCCAGTGGACAAATAAGAATAAGTAGTGTGTTGGCTTACTCATGTTATAGACGTCATTGGGTTGTTTATTTACATACTAGATATGGGAGTGCTTTAAAAATAAAGCACTTACATTGGTACAAAATATTGTTAGTTGGGTCAATATTGAATCAAAAGTTTGATATCAGTATACTTCTTAGGACATGAACCTGAGAAGAAATATTGAGAAGGTATATGAATTTAGGGGTGTACCTCAAAGTAAAAAAAATGTCCACTTCAACACTAGAAATAATTTCAAAGGCAAAAAAAAAAAAAAAGAGAGAGACTATTTAACATTTAGGGAAGAAATCATAAATAAGGTCCCAGGGCAGGAAATCAGAGACAGACACATTGGCAAGAAAGAGCAGTGATCTTGTCACAAATCTGTTGGATAAATTCAAATAAAAAGTGAACAACACAGATAGGAAACAGAAGGTTATAATAGGCAAAGCTGGGAATGTGTCGGGTATGAACTAAATGTTTGGCTTTCTGCTTTATCAGATTTCCATCTGTTGTCCAAACTTCGCAGATTCTCAATAAACAAACCCTGTTATCTTGACATCTTTTACCTACAAAACTATGTCTTTTTCTTGGGTCACCATAGCGTCTGTAGGGGCTGTCCAGAGGGGTAGTCACCAGCCACAGTGCTTCAGTGCTAACTCACTTCAGTCCTGTCTAACTTTTTGTGACCCTATGGACTATGACCCACCAGGCTCTTCTGTCCATTGGGATTTCCAGACAAGAATACTAGAGTGGATTGCCATTTCCTTATCCAGGGGATCTTCCCAACCCAGGGATCAGACCTGTGTCTCTTACAAGTCTCCTGAACTGGCAGGTAGCTTCTTTACCACTAGTGACACCTGAGAAGTCCCTCTTCCCAGCCATATGTGACTTTTAAAAAATTTATACACAAATAAAAAGAGTGTATCTTAGTCACACTAATCACATTTCCATTGTTCAATAGCCGGAAGCGGTTAGAAGCTGCATGGTGGACCAGGCAATTATAGGCAGTTTCTATCATTACAGAAAGTTCTTGCAGACTGCCCTGCTCTAAAGGACTGGAAGATGGTTGAATGTGTCTTCCACACAGTGGAGCTTAGTGGACCTGTTAAATGGGTGTGGAAGAAATGTAATGCCTACTGCTCAAACAGCATCTCCTCAGAGATCAGACTGGCGCAAGACCTCTGCAGCACACTCCTTTTGCGTGCTATATTTCTGTACATTATTTATAGTGTCATTAGTAATCACATTATTCATATGTAATGTCTCTTCCCCCCGAATAACTGCATAAACTGTGATGCCAAACCTGTCTTCTTCTTGTACTCTTTCCTACCTCTTACTATTATGAGCTGAAGGCTGTGTTGCCTCAATGAATACATTTAAAAGGTGTATCAGAAGGGATGGTGTATTCTTATAAAACCAGGTATCACTGCATACAGCTTTGTGTGCAGCTAATTATGTCACAGCAACACCTAAGCCAGGCCGAGGACCAGCGGGGCACACAGGTGAGCCCTCTGCCGGGGCTCTAACCCTGTCTGTTGAGCAAGACTGAGGTCGTGATGCCCTGAGCTCCTCAGCAGAGGAGGCAGGTCCGGCGTCCTGAGCTACCATGAAGGATGACTAGCCACTGAGTGGAGGCGCAATATACATTTTGGAGATGCTTATCTTTGGGAGACAAGTCAGAGGCAAAGACACAAGCTCCCTGGTCCATGCAGGGACCACTGGTGCCAGGGAAGTGCCATCATGCATAATGACTAATTCTTCAGGAAGATGCTGTGTCGCAACCCACGTCAAGTAACAAAGCTTGTGGTACACTTGCCAGGGTCCTCTTGAGTTCCGACGTGCTATGACATGTGCTCAGAGGGAGGGAGGCATTGAGGCCCTGGTTGGGGTCGGTCATTACTGCTGGCTTCTGGAGCACTGCTTTGAAGAAAGTTGTTGATGTTCCTGTCTGGCTGGCTGAACAAAAGGAAAGAATTGGGTGAAAAAGCCTGACAGAAAAAGAAGCTACAGCCGGTAAGGAAGTGGGTCCTGTGCTGGCAGAGGGGGCATCTCCTGGGAATTTGTTCAGTTCTGTAGCTCAGTCGTTAGAAATGTGTATTCTCATGACTCAAGGGGTGTGGGCCAGTGATGTGTGTTTGAATAAGTCCCAGGTGACTCTGGGGGGCACAGAAGTTTGAGGACCACTCTCTGAGGGGATGGTGAGATGCTCCCACAGCCCTGCCCCCACGGGGGCTGGATGGGTCGGAGGCTGGGTCTGCTCTTCTTGCTTCCACCCCATGCTGCGTCTCGCAGGGCTTAGTGTATGCTTGAGGAGATGGCATTTCCTGGCATTAACTCTGACCGCCCAGAGCCTCATGCCTTTGCAAGACTGAGCCTGGAGAGGAAGTGCTTTGGGTGATGATATTTTCCCAGAGAGAGGCACAGAGTTTGCCAGGGCTCAAGTCGGTGCCAGGAGCATTAGGTCAGGATTTATCCAGAAGCTGGTACATTCAGGACTGAGATAAACTACCTTTCCAGTCTCCACAGTAACCCTCTTCTTTCTGAGACAGAAAAGCTTCTCTGTTTCTAGTCTCTCAGTTCAGTTGCTCAGTCGTGTCCAACTATTTGTGACCCCATGGACACCATCACCAGTCCCTCAACAGCTCCCGGAGTTTAGCCAAACTCATGCCCATAGAGTTGGTGATGCCATCCAACCATCTCATCCTCTGTCATCCCCTTCTCCTCCTGCCTTCAATCTTTCCCAGCATCAGGGTCTTTTCAAATGAGTCAGCTCTTCGCATCAGGTGGCCAAAGTATTGGAGTTTCAGCTTCAGCATCAGTTCTTCCAATGAATATTCAGGACTGATTTCCTTTAGGATGGACTGGTTGGATCTCCTTGCAGTCCAAGGAGAGTCCAAGGACTCTCAAGTCTTCTTCAACACCACAGTTCAAAAGCTTCAATTCTTCAGGACTCAACTTTCTTTATAATCCAGCTATCACTCTCTCAACTCTCTTAACCCACCCAAATATCTTGCAATACTGTCGTCTCTGTTTCTGAACATCTCTTCAGCTACTTTCAGAGATTTCAAAATGGCCATTTTGTCCCTGTCAATCCTATCTAGTTAATAAGCTAGTCCTTCTGGAGTGGAAGAAGATGAAAAAATGAAATCCAAGCATATTTGTCTTTAACTTACTCTTCTGTGTGGAGTAATTTTCTTATAGGAGAAAAAACAAAAAAATCTAAAATAGTTGAACTCAAAAGAATCAGTCTCTTCATCCATCTTATTTTGGTTTGGGGGTGCCTGAAGATCCGGCTATCACTTCTTCATAACTATCCAGAACATAAAATTTTACAGCTAGCCATGGTCATACATCTCAGTCATTAAGTTAATCCATTCTAACCTAAAGTCCTGATCCCCAAAATCTATCCCTCTATTTTCACAGTCAGTACTTAGTGAGAAAGGAAACAGCTGGCTAGCATCTTATATGCGATTTCCCAAGGCACTGACTTATTTTTGACAACAGAATTTTTTTTTAATCATTGGCTGTGGGAGAGATTATAGGGATGGGCAATATAGAAAATGACAGCTGATCATTTTTTCTGGGAAATTTCAATCAGTCCCCTGCAGGCAGATAATTATAATCTTTTGATGATGAGAATCAAATGGAAAGGTGATTATGACCATATTCTCAGAGTGAGTTCCATCTGGACATAAGTGATCCCTTTTCAGGAAAACAATATGATACCTTCATTGAGAGTACCTTCCACATCAAGGCAATTTCATTCCAACTAACACAAAACATGATATCAAAATGCCAATTTTCAAAATGTGATAACCTCTTACTATAATGCAAGGAACAGGAGACAATAGTTTGATTTCTCTTTTGATATCCCTATGAGGTCATTGCTATATATGGGTCTAATCCAAGACTCTGTTTTGAAATCCATTGTAGGATATAAGAAGGGGTCACTGTTTCAAAGCTCCTTGAAATGGGACCCTTGTAACAGGATCTCTTAAATCATCTAAATTTTCTTCTTTGTCACTGTATTAGTGTTCAAAGAAGATTAATGTTTAAAAGATGACCCTGGACTTTATGAGATTGATTAGCATCAAAGATTAAATTACCCTGATTGAACTGAATCTGTAAAAGAAGAAAGAGGAGATTAGCTGAGTTTTAAGAGGTTTGCGATAGAAGACAGAAGAAAAAACAAAGTGAGACAGTAGGATAGAAAATTACTAAGTAAAAGATTAGAAAATAGGATGGTCACAGAGCGTCAAAATATTACCGCATAGATGTTTTGGCAAAAGGGAAACTATACCAGAGATATATGGCAGTGGCCACCTTAATGTCATCAAAGTTAATGTCACTGGTAACAGGAAAAGCCTGACCATGTGTGCCCTCTGGTGTGATACAATCTTGAAGTTCACAGCATCTCCTATAAATTATTTTTTGCCAAAAATGTTTAGCCTAAATCTCATCAAGCCTGAAGACCTAACCTTTACTGTATGAGATATATGGGGCATAGAAGAACAAGTTAAATGACACAGTGAAGTAATAATCAGGCAAATCCAGAAGGTGGGGCAGTCTGTAAAAAAATTGGCCTGATCTTTTCAAGGAATCAGTATCACCACATGCTGCAGTAGGCTGAAAATGGTGCACCAAGATGTCCAGAAATTAAGATTAAGAAACCTGAGTCCTCAGAACCTATGAATGTTACCTCTCAGAACCTATGAATGTTACCTTATATGGCAAAAAGCACTTTGCATATGTGATTAAGAATCTTGAGATGGGAAGATTATCCTGGTTTATCTGTAAACCAGTGGGTTGTAAATGTGTCACAAGTGCCCTGTAATAGGAATGCAGAGGGAGATTTTATTAAAGGAAACGGTGGTGTGTCGAGAGGAACAGGGCTCAGAGGGGTGTGGTCAAGATTCAAGGAAAGCTGGTAGCCTCCAGGGCGAAAGATGTAAGGGATGGACTATCTCATGATCTCTCTAAGGAACCACCTGACTTTAGTCTTTAGGACTCATTTTAGACTTCCACTTTTCTAGAACTGTAAGAGAATACATTTTTAAGTCCCTGAGTTTGTGTTAATTTGTACACTGGCAACTGGAAATACACACAGAAGGGGAAAGAAAATATAAAGACACAGGGGAGGTGGTGCATTTCTGGTTTAAAAGATTAAAGAGATATGAGCAGTTCCTAAATCCTGACTGGGATCCAAGTTTATCAAAAGCAGCTATAAAATGCAATTTTGAAATATTTGTGTGTAGACTAGATATTAGATAATTATATAAAAATCTTTGCCATTATTTCCCTTATTTCCCTGTCTTAAGAGATACATTCTGAAATATTTTGGAACAAAGCCTTATGATTTCTGTATCTTACATGTAAAATACACACACACACACACATATATGTATATGTGTACACATATGTATATATGTGTGTGTGTGTGTATACATATAAATGTAACTTTAAAAAAAAATGACATAATGTTACTAACTGCTGAATCCAAGTGATGGTGTTTGGATTCATTACACATCTTTTGTTTTTAGGGTATGTTTGAAGCTTACTCTTAATTTTAAAAACCTTTTAAATTTTTAAGAATTTACCGTGTCAAGTTTTATTAATCAGTTTAAACTATTCATTAAGCAGAATGTCATTGTATTAGTTAGGTTATCAATAGCTGAACAAAATGAAATTTGATTTCTTAATCATGCAGAACTCCAAAACAGACTTCTGGTCTGAAAGATCTCCTGGGAAGCTTACTTGAATGTGACGTCACAGGGTTCCTTGGCAATTTCCACCTTATCTTCTCACCATTCTCCAAGACCCCTTACCGCTGGCGGCAGGGGACAGGCCAGGAGAAGTCAAGCATTGCTCATGAGGCTGTGCACAGCCTGGCCCATCCCTTCATCCCTTACCCCACTAGCTGTAACTTAGCTCTACCACCAACCACACTCAGCTGCACAGGATTTCAACTTTGTTGTCCACTTGTGTCTCAGGAAAAAGCTGTTGTCAAGATCTATTACTGCCCATATCCCACCCACCCCCTATTTTTTTTTTTTTGAATATATAACAATGTATGAGAGGGTAACAGGCAGGAAGGCCAGGGGTTTCCAAACGAAGGAAATAGGCTGCAAGTGTTAGACATTTTTCTCTCTCTTAAGCAGCAGGAGGAAACAAACTGGCAATATATTTTTTCCTTCTCTATACAAATTTAAAAGGAGGTTTCTCTTAAAATACTGTGTTGCCATGACACCTGGTTTCACCTGAAGCTAACTATTCTCAAAACCTTGAGTTAACCAATACATTTTTCTTATGGAAATGTTTTTCTTAAGCTATGTTAATGTGCTATGCATTTACCCCAGGCTCTGTAAGTTCCACCAAATGGTTCAGAAACTACTTGACAGACCAGTGTGTTATACTCAGGTATTGTTCCCCTAATCTATGTAAATGAAACTATTTGTGTGGTAATCTGCCTTCTACAAGATTCAAGTCAATTGTTTTATGGCCTGGGATGAATCATCTGGTGCCAGAATTATCACAAAATGCAATTTATGGATGAGGGGCCTGGTGCCATTCTGAGTTTCAAGACATTCCTTTCTTTCATTAACAGACTGCTAGAGACTATATAACATCCAGCTGCAGACTAGCAGGGGGGCACTCTTTCTGCCCCCTTCTGATGCCTATGTCAGAAGCTTTATCTTCTTTATACTTTAATAAACCTTTATCACACAAAAGCTTTGAGCGATCCAGCCTCGTCTCTGGCCCCGGATTGACTTCATCTCCTCCGGAGGCCAAGAATCCCGGCGTCTTATCCTTCAGCAACAACCTTTCATGTAGTACCATGATTTCCTCCAAGGAGATATGTTACAAAATTTTAAACTGCCCACATCACTTTATTGGCCACAAATCTAATGTAAAATCATTGAGAGAAACCATTAAAATAATCTTCCTGAAAATTCTTATTAATGTTTTATCCCTAATTTGTTTCCCAAGAATCAAAACATTATTGAATAAAGTTAGTATTATTGAATCGTCTTATAGACAGATGTGTAAACACATACATACTCAAACTTGGCCAACAAAACAAAAATACATTTTGGGATATTACTAAGCATTTTTTTTTCTGAAATCATGTAAGTGCCACTTACGTTTGACTGATGACCTGTAGAACAGCTGATAAGCTCACTCTGTTTTGTGCTCCTCTTAGGCATGTATTCCTCCTCACATCTATTTTGAATCGTAACCTCAGGATTTGATCCATCCTTCTTTCTTTCAAATGTTTGTTAAGGGTCTGCAGTTGAGCACTATGGTAGGAGCCTTGTGAGATCAGGGATGATTTCATTTTTTTTTTTTTTTTTTAATGTTGCAGGGCATATGGTCTCTAAGAGTAAAGAGAAAAACACAGAATAATATTTTAAGGCACTCATATAGATACAAATGCCAAATGAAAATAAGGATTGTCAGTTCTATGGGCATGGACTGAGAGGTCAGGAACTTGCTAGAGGCAGTGATGCTGAAGGTTTTGTTTTTCAAGGAATATGGTGTATTTTAGGTTTATCAATAAAGTCATTGGGGGAAAAATTTTACCTGGCATGTTAGTGTCTTCTATAGAGAGGTGCTAGTAATCCCTTCTGGGAGATTTTTCTACTTATCATTTTTTGGGGGGGTCACTTTCTGTGCACTATCTGTAAGTATTTAGTAATATTGTTTTACAGTGAGGAAAACGAAGACAAAGAGGTTAAGAAAATAGCTCAAGGGTAGGTAGCTATTAAATATCAGAGATAAATTTTGTATCAAATATCTTTCCAGAAACTCTGTCCTTTTTACCATACACAGAGGCATCTCCAATGACATACAAGTTTATTATGTGGATAAAAACAGTAGAATATAGGCTCATTTGTTTAATAAATGACAGGAAATAAAACAGTTGTAACTTTATATGAATTGATTTATACTGTCTTGCAATTTATCTTGTAAACATAATCTGTCATTGCAAGCTGCTTTGCTTTAGCATTCCAACTTTGCAAAGTTACAAGAATAGACTAATAAACTGAGCAGAACATTATGAGGACATGGGAAGGGGATTCAATTTATTGTATTAAAAGAAAATTTTGGTGCACCCAGCATGTCTTGTCTTTAATAAAGGTGATGCATACAGGGTAAACACTTAGCAAAACTCTCCAACCTCTTCAAGACCTAGAAATACATCTGAAGATATCATAAACATTCATACACACACACACACACACACACACACACACACACACACACACACACACACACACACACACATCACTCTTAACGCTTCCTGTGATCCTGCTTTCCAAAACGTGCATAATCCATTAAACATCCATTGTGTGGAGGGTCAAATTTCATACCTTATCACAGCTCTACCAGAAGTCCAACCATCACTGCTAGCCTATGAATGCTATTTATAAATAAAAATATTTCTTTAATAATGAGGATTTCTATTTTAATGAATTTTATGGCAACAGCCTTGTCTCCATCATTTTAGAAATTCTAGCCTCGTTATAGAAACTTGTCCTCAAGGGTGACATGTCCAGATGAGGGTAATGAACCATAGTTAACAATCTTCATACTTCACATGAGTCAGTCACGTGTACTGAAGACCATAAAGGATTGGTTTAGCTAAAATCCAGTCATTTTGCTCCATGAAACCTCTTTCCCATGGTTTGTCTTTTTCTACATCATTTATGATCTTTGTAATTTATTCTTTAGATTTAACTAAAATACAGATGTACTACAGAAGTCAGCATAAGCTATGTGCAAAGGTCTCCTGATTGCAGAAAAGAATTGGGTGAATTTGAAAAGCACTGACAACACTTGTTTTTACATAGGTGATCACACTCACATGGACGGTTGGCCAATTTCCAACCAAGAATAATGAAGCAGGAACTTTTAAACCCCAGATATCCAATCTATGAGAGTGATAAAGTGAATCACAATTATTTTGATAAAGAGAGCTTTCAAAAGTATTAAAGTCAAGGATGGCAATTTCAGGAAACAACTAATAAAAATACACAATAAACACAACAAATGAGCTCCTTTTTAAGTAATTTAACTTTTACATATTTGTCAATGTCCTGTAATAAATAGCAGTTTTTTTTTATGAGCTCAATCCTCCATGGATTTTTTTTTTCTATCTACACATTATTCATCTAAAAAACATGGAAACTTCTAGAAGAGTCCTAAAACCAATTCTTTGCTTTATTGGCTTGTGAGAGAAAGTGCTAGTGAAGATGTCATGTGGATAAAATGACAAACCTTAGATGCAATATACATGATCACAAGTACAAAACTGATGAAAAAGTCCTTATCAATCTTTTGCTTGAAAAATGCATAAATAATCAAATGAGAAAGTACAGAATCCAGAGAAACAACTATCAAGTGTCCAAAGAAAAAGTCGAGGTATATACCATATATTTCTATAAAATCCCTTTAAGGAACATGTCACAGCATTTAAAGCTATTTATTGATAACTAGTGGTGAAACAAACTATCACTCCCTCTCATGCTTAATCTGAACTTTTCATTTTAAAACAAGTTTATGTTTTGCCTTATTTTTTTCTTGAATCATTCCCATCAGCAATTAACTGATCCCATGCAAAGGTGCAGAAAATCCACTGTCATCTGTGTTCAGGCCGCACTGATCTCAGTTTGAAACATATTGTTTATACTATGTTTTGTGCTGGAGGAAGTTTCTTTTCTCTACAGCTGATTAGTGTCTCTTTCTTATTTATTCAAGGGTTATACTTTCCCCCAAACTTTTGAAGTTATACTTGTTAGAGAATGGACTAGCAATACATTATTCTAGGACTCAAGGTAAAATTTCTTTCTTTTTTTAACAATCCTAGCTATAGGGAGCAGCTAATGATTCAATAGACAAAATCTGTGTAAGGCTATGAAAAGCACAGAAGTGACCATTTCACAATAAACATTGGGTTGACCAAAAAATTCATTTGGGTTTTTCCTCTGATGTTACAGAAAAACCTGAATGAATCTCTTGGCCAACACAACAGTTCCTTATTTGTGGCACTCTTGGCTGAAATATCAATGCATAGACATCTTTGTGTTCAGCACTTTGCCTGAATAAACATATAATGCATTTGGTCAGTGTTAGGAAATAGCGATACCTGAAAGTAAGTTTTGCAGGGAAAGGAAATGCCTTTTCCCTTAAACATACTTATTTGCTCTCTTATGGATATTTTACATCATCTACTACAAATATGTATTTAAAATATGTAGGCAAAAAATATGAAAGTGACATGTCCCCTTTATATATTAAACACTTTTATTGTTCCATGTGAAGTTCTGGAAAAACTTTTTCCTATAGCCAGAAAAAAAAAAAAAAAAAGTCTGCAAAGTAGAAGATACCTGTAGTTTTAAAGATTAGCCTGAACTGAGAACCATGCATATATCTATTTATTCAGTAGCAGAAAGGATAAATTTTGTGTTATGTTCTCAAAAATAAAATACTATACAGCAATGAGAATAAATGCTAAAACTATATCCTACATTATAGATGGATTCTCACAAACATAATGTTGAACAGAAGGAGATAGATCAAAAAGAAGATACATGTCTAATTCCACTATAAAGCACAATAACCAGACTATGCTTTTACAGGTTAGGATAGTAGCTTATGTAACTTAAAGGGGGAAGAATAAAGAAAGAAAGAATAAATAAGGTAGGGGAAAGCACTAGACCATTCAGGAATGACCTAAATCAAATCCCTTATGATTATACAGTGGAAACGAGAAGTAGATTCACGGGATTAGATCTGATAGACAGAGTGCCTGAAGAACTAAGGATGGAGATTCATGACATTGTACAGGAGGCAGTGATCAAAACCATCCCCAAGAAAAAGAAATGCAAAAAGGCAAAATGGTTGTCTGAGGAGGCCTTACAAACAGCTGTGAAAGAAGAGAAGCTAAAGGCAAAGGAGAAAAGGAAAGATATACCATTTGAATGCAGAGTTCCAAAGAATAGCAAAGAGAGATAAGAAAGTCTTCCTCAGCGATCAATGCAAAGAAATAGAGGAAAACAACAGACTGGGAAAGACTAGAGATCTCTTCAAAAAAATTAGAGATACTGAGGGAACATTTCTTGTAAAGATGGGCACAATAAAGGACAGAAATCGTATGGACCTAACAGAAGCAAAAGATGAAGAAGAGGTGGCAAGAATACACAGAAGAATTATACAAAAAAGATCTTCATGACCCAGATAACCATGAAGGTATGATCACTCACCTAGAGCCAGATACCCTGGAATGTGAAGTCAGATGGACCTTAGGAAGGATCACTAAGAATAAACCTAGTGGAGGTGATGGAATTCCAGTTGAGCTATTTCAAATCCTAAAAGATGATGCTGTGAAACTGCTGCACTCAATATGCCAGCAAATTTGAAAATTCAGCAGTAGCCAAAGGACTGGAAAAGGTCAGTTTTCATTCCAATCCCAAAGAAAGGCAATGTCAAAGAATGTTCAGACTACCACACAATTGCACTCAACTCACATGCTAGCAAAGTAATGCTCAAAATTCTCCAAACCAGGCTTCAACAGTATGTGAACCATGAACTTCCAGAATTCAAGCTGGATTTAGAAAAGGCAAAGGAACCAAGATCAAATTGCCAAAATCCACTGGTTCATCGAAAAAGCAAGAGAGTTCCAGAAAAACATCTATTTCTGCTTTATTGACTATGCCAAAGCTTTGACTGTGTGGATCACAATAAACTGTGGAAAATTCTGAAAGAGATGGGAATACCGCACCACCTGAACTGCCCCCTAAGAAATCTTTATGCAGGTCAAGAAGCAACAGTTAGAACTGGACGTGGAATAACAGACTGGTTCCAAATATGGAAGGGAGTACGTCAAGGCTGTATTTTCTCAACCTGCTTATTTAATTTATATGCAGGATACATCGTGCAAAATGCCAGGCTGGATGAAACACAAGCTGGAATCAAGATTGCCAAGAGAAATATCAGCTATGCACATAACACCACACTTATGGCAGAAAGCAAAGAAAAGCTAAAGAGAGCTCTTGATGAAGTGAAAAGGAGAGTGAAAAATTTGGCTTAAAGCTCAACATTCAGAAAACTAAGATCATGGCATACAGTCCCATCACTTCATGGCAAATAGATGGAAAAACAATGGAAACAGTGACAGATTTTTTTTTTTTTTTTTTTTTGTGGGCTCCAAAATCACTGCAGATGGTGACTGCAGCCATGAAATTCAAAGATGCTTGCTCCTTGGAAGAAAAGTTATGACCAACCTAGACAGCATGTTAAGAAGCAGAGACACTACTTTGTCGAAAAAGGTCTGTCTAGTCAAAGCTATGGTTTTTCCAGTAGTCATGTATGGATGTGAGAACTGGATGATAAAGAAAGCTGAGCACTGAAGAATTGATATTTTTGAACTGTGGTATTGGAGAAGACTCTTGAGAGTCACTTGGACTGCAAGGAGGTCCAACTAGTCCATCCTAAAGGAGATCAGTCCTGAATATTAACTGGAAGGACTGATGCTGAAGCTGAAGCTGAAACTCCAATACTTTGGCCATCTGATGTGAAGAACTGACTCATTGGAAAAGACTCTGATGCTGGGAACTGTTGAAGGCAGGAGGAAAGGGGGATGACAGAGGATGAGATGATTGGATGGCACCACCGACTAGATGCACATGAGTTTGAGTACGCTCCGGGAGTTGGTAACGGACAGGGAAGCCCGGCATGCTGCAGTCCATGGGGTCACAAGGAGCCGGACACGACTGAGTGACTGAAGTGAACTGCAGTGTTGTTTGTTAATGTTCTGTTTTCTAATATAGTTGTGGCTGTTGAGACGTATCCAATGTGTGAAAGTGTGCTAGCTTTTACATCCATGTGTTATATATATTTTTTCTATATATTAGGTTTAAAATGGACAAAAATGCTTGGCTAACATCTCCCACAGAGGAGACATCTATTTTCACTCCTCTTCAATGTGGGTTAGTCTTAGTGGTGTATTTAATCAACAGAATGCCGAATATGTGGTATTCTGAGACATTTAACGATGAGTCACAGAAAACCTACAGATATTACCTAGGCCTATTGAAAACAATTTTCTGGAGTCCTGGGCCATCCCAAATATATCTGATTACCCTGAGGCTGCCATGCTGGAGGGGAATCCAAGTCACATTTGTGGTTGACTGTTTCCTAGTTGTTACCAGTAAGGCAAACACATGTGAGCAAAGCTGTTTGAGATCCTCTAGACGAGACCATCTGTCTGTTGATTATCACTGAATGACTGAGTTGACATCATATTATACATTAAAAAAAAAGAGAGAGAGAGCTGATTTCTAAGCAATATCCTATCCCTCAAAATCATGATACATGATAAAATAGCTGTTAATTTAAGCCAAGTTTTAAAGTAGGAGATGGTTTGGTACACAGAAGTAGATAACTAAAACATACACTGCTGTTTAGTCGCTAAGTTGTATCTGACTCTTTTGTGACCCCATGGACTGTAGCTTTCCAGACTCTTCTGTCCATGGAATTTTCCAGGCAAGAAAACTGGAGTGGGTTGCCATTTCCTTCCCCGAAGACATATACATTATTATCCTTTTAATGTAAAGGCTTTTTATCTCAAGAAAATAATTTACAATTTTTGAAAATGTAAATTCCCCCTTGACTGACTGATCGCTGCCAGTTATAAGCTGTTAAAAAATCTTTCCACTGAAAGTGCATGTAATTCACTGAAATTACTTTGAGATTGGGGCTTAGGTCTAGAACGTTTCTTCCCCCACAACATCACACGGCTGCCAATTACAGAAATAAAAGTTACTTAATTAATTTTTTTGCAATAATTATAACAGAAGCCAAAAGTCAATACATGTCTGTTCACCTACGGCAAATTTCACCACTCATAATTAAAAGTTACATTTTAACAATGGAGTTTTTATGCCATCATTTCAAGACCACAGACTTTAGATGACTAAACCACAGCTGATTTTATTTTCCTGTTTATTATTGTGATTTTTTTGTTACCTTATAAAGGTTAGGCATCAGGCTTTTTGGTAAAAATTATTTAGGCATCAGGCTATTTGGTCAAAATTATTCTATCAGTTTGAAAATGTTGATACACCAGCCCTTTTTGTGTCTTAAATTTTCATTTGAAAAAAATAGCAAACCTTAGAATTCTTTTTTTTTAATATAAAAATAGCACTAGATTTTTTTTTTCCTATTTGTAAATAAAATGAATGCTTTTGTCTTATCAGTTAGGTAAATAATGATCTGAACAAATTGTATTTTGAAAGTGATTAGCTAAGAATAGAAAAATCTCAAATTTAGCATATTATTAATAGGAAAAATAAAGGATAAGTAGACTTATTATAAGCTTTCCATGAAAGTAATAATCGAGTGTAAATGGCTTTAAAGTTTTATACCAACACTTTTATGGACTCAGATAGAATAGAAAGTGACCATAAGGGAAATACTACCTTCTGGCCATTACCCTGCTCTTTGGTTTACATGTCCTATACTTTCAGGAGGGCTGGAATTGGTGGCTCTTGCAACACTGCAGCAGAATGAAACTCCAGATGCTCACAGATGGTTAGCCTACAAACTTAATTAAAACTCAGGCTTTATTATCCCAAAATAGGAAAATTGAGAAAGCTTTGCCCAAAGAAAATGTTTATGTTTTCCCTGTCTCATCTCCAACCATCCAGAAAAGTTTAGGGGTCGTGATAATGAAAAAATCGAAACAAAACAAAACAAAAACCTTCTTGTTGCCAGGCAAGGGAGCAAATTAGAATTACCGGCCACTAACCTAAATACGACTGAGCGACTGAACTGAACTGAACTGAACTGAACTGAACCTAAATACTGCTTCAGACTCAAGTTCAACAGTTATAAATTGTGTACCATGTACCTAGCACTGTATTATTGATTGAATCAGGGTTAATGAGAATATTATAAAAAGGAATTAAAGGACAAGCATCCATCATCAAATATGTATTGAGGACATACCATATTCCGGACACATGTTTGATTATAAATTTTTCTTGTAACTTAAGGGCACAATTTTACTTTCTCTTGAGAGATACTAAAATGAAATTTACTGACCATCCTATATCTATTTATATGCACTTTAGGCTCTTAGAGGGCTTCCCTGGTAGCTCAGATTGTAAAGAATCCAGTTGCAATGTGGGAGACCTGGGTTTGCTCCCTGGATCAGGAAGACCCCTGGAGAAGGGAATGGCTACCCACTCCAGAATTCTTGCCTGGAGAATTCCATGGACAGAGGAGCCTGGAGGGATACCATCCATGGGGCCTCAAAATCAGACAGAACTGAGACTCTTAACACTTAGACGCTTATAAAGTTTTTTTTTTTTTTTTTGCTTTATATTGCAAACTGATATCATGTTTTTATACAGACTGGTATCTAGGTAAATAACATTGAAACTTAAAGACTGTGTGCATTAATAAAATGCAATTGTTTCTCTGGATGCTCACTGTGGACCTGATTGTCCTCTAGCTAGAAGAGTAAAAATAAAGAATGGTTTCTCAGAGGTCCACTGCTTTGAAGGGTCTTACAGCCTTCTAGATTTTTCTTTGTGGGTTTCCCAGGTGGCTCAGTGCTAAATAACTCTTTGAAAATGCAAGAGATATGGGTTCAATCCATGGGTCAGGAAGAACCCCTAGAGGAGGAAATGGCAACCTCTTCTATTATTCTTGCCTGGGAAATCACATGGACAGAGGAGCCTCACAGGCTACAGTTCCTGGGATCACAAAGAGTGGGACATAACTTACTAACTAAACAACAGATCTTTCTTTAGTTAGCATGGAAGAAGTGTGTCAACTTAAGCAATATTACCCCAACTGAAAATAGATACTATATTCACCCTATTAGCTCCATTAACTTTCTTGATAGAAATATTAAAATGTCTAAATTGTTTTATATTTGCTGACAAGGTACATATCATGTACTTGCTATAATTTTTTTCCTAAAAACTAACATCCATATTTGTAGGCATCAAGAAGAGCAGAATTCAAATTACTTTATGCCAATTATTTAGCACGTCAATAAATGAAAGTTATTTATCTGAATAGCCAGGTTCTATATTATCAAGTTATTTTAATATATTTAAATGTATTTATATTTTAGAGATTAATTTTGAAGACAGTCACATATTTAAACCATCTTATCTGCTCTGATCATTACTTTTGGTCCATCTTTGACAACTTTTTCTGCTTTTTTATGGTGAACTGTGATTTTTTAAATTTAGGTTATTGTATTTTCTAAGCAAGAATAGTTTATTTTAGTGGTTTGTTTGTTCATTTAGATGTTTTATTTTGTTTCAGCTGGAGAATCTAGTTCCTGACAATGATCATATTTTTGTCTTCACTTTCCCAATATTTTTATATTTCATTTTCTTGCCTTACTATGTGATTGACACTTCTAGAAAAATAGTAAATAGTGATGCTTCTAAATACATTTTTGTCCTTCCCTTATTGCAATGAAAATGAATGTACTGCTTCACAATTTAAAATACTCATTGGTAGACATATACTTATCAGCAAAGAGTGCTTGATGATCACAGATAGATGTTTAAGAGACTATGTATGGCACATTTATTTATAAGAACCTGAAGTTGAAAATAAAATGTCCAAAGATAAAATCAATTTTTAAAATTGTGGCATATTCTTATAATTTAAAATTACACATCAGTAAAATTAAAAACAAACTACTGATACATGCAACTGCATAAATAAATCTCACAAAATTACATCAAGAAAACAGACACAAAGGACAGGTATTTTATAATTACATTTATATGAAATTTAAGACTAGATAACATTAATTGTTGGAGATAAAATTTAGAATAGTGGTTCCAGGTAGGGTGGAGGATACTATTTGAGACTAAAAGGGGTCTTCTGGGGCCTTCCATGATGCCATAAATATTCAACAGCTTAAATTTTCATCTGGGGGGCGGGTAGTTACACAAGTGCATAATTATATAATATGTATCTAGCTGGGTAATTACAACTTATGCATTTTATTATGTGTATTTTTTCTCAAAAAATGAGTAAACAGTGACAACAGCAGAAGAGTAATGCATAAAACCATTTTCTTTTAGCTAAGATGGAGTAGCTTGTGGAAGAGAAGTGATTTCACTTAAAAGAAAAAAAAACAACTAGGTCAAGTATGTAAAATTAGGAAAACAAATAGTTTGAGGGCATCAGTGAAGCTTCCAACACTAGAACGTGGGGATTAAGACCTGTACATTCTGTCAGCCTCTTTCTGTTAGTGTCATTTGCAATTTATGGAACACAAGAGGTGGAGAAATCCAGGCAAAAGGCCACGGCTAAGAGGAAGAAAAATCAGCAGAACTTGGAGGGATGACATAAGTCTGAGTAAATCAAAAGATAAATTCAACACAATCAAACAGCTAGGATTTAAAGGGCTAAGAAGATGATGAGTCAATCTTAAACAGTTCATAGTTTGCTCTTTATGGCATTTGAAAGGCAGGGAACTAAGGAGCTAAGCAGAAAACCGCTAAAAGTATAGCAAGTTATCTGTAATCTTACAGAGCTTGTTACTCAACCAAACTTAGGTTCACTTGCCCAGCTTGCAGCAAAGCTGATCTGCTGATACATAGTTGTGGTAAAGGAAAGAACAGCATTTATTGTGTGGCCAAGCAAAGAAAATGGGCAGCTCATGCTTGAAAGATGCAAACTCCTTGATGACTTTTAGGTCAGGGTTTTTAAAGACAGGGTGAAGGAGAGGATTGTGGAGTTTGTGATCAGTTCATGCTCAGTTTTCTGATTGCTAAATGGTGAAGTAGCAGGATGATATCTCAGGAATCTCAGTTGACAACCTTTTGGTTCCAACTGGTCTAATGTCTATGTGCTGGTGGTCAGCATGTAGTTAACTTTTACCTGATGGGTGTTGCTGGGACAAATATCAATAACCTCAGACATGCAGATGACACAACCCTTATGGCAGAAAGTGAAGAACTAAAGAGCCTCTTGACGAAAGTGAAAGAGGAGAGTGAAAAAGTTGACTTAAAGCTCAACATTCAGAAAACTAAGATCATGGCATCTGGTCCCATCACTTCATGGCAGATAGATGGGGAAACAGTAGAAACAGTGGCTGACTATTTTTTTGGGCTCCAAAATCACTGCAGATGGTGACAGCAGCCATGAAAATTAAAAGGCGCTTACTCCTTGGAAGGAAAGTTATGACCAAACTAGACAGCATAACAAAAACCAGAGACAATACTTTACCAACAAAGGCCCATCTAGTCAAGGCTATGGTTTATCCAGTGGTCATGTATGGATGTGAGAGCTGGACTACAAGGAAAGCTGAGTGCCAAAGAATTAATGCTTTTGAACTGTGGTGTTGGAGAAGATTCTTGAGAGTCCCTTGGACTTCAAGGAGATCCAACCAGTCCATCCTAAAGGAGATCAGTCCTGGGTGTCCATTGAAAGGACTGGTGCTGAAGCTGAAACTCCAATACGTTGGCCACCTGATGTGAAGAGCTGACTCATTGGAAAAAACCCTGATCCTGGGGAAGACTAAGGGCAGGAGGAGACAGGGACGACAGAGGATGAGATAGTTGGATGGCATCATCGACTTGATGGGCATGGGTTTGGGTGGACTCTGGGAGTCAGTAATGGACAGGGAGGCTTGACGTGCTGCGGTTCTTGGGGTCGCAAAGAGTCAGACATGACTGAGCGACTGAACTGAACTGATGGGTGTTAGTACATGTAAAACAACTCAAGGCTGTGACTCAGTATATTATTGATAGCCCTACAGGAGGAACTAAAGGTCCCTGACTTTATTTTATGACCAAACTATTATTTTGTCCTACTGGATGGTTTTCCTTTGTTTCTTACGTTTTCTAATTTCTCTGATTGAATTTGATGTTTGGAACTCAGAGAAGACTGAGGAGGCTAGAGTTTTCTTATAGACAAGAGGCAGGGGATATGGGAGGGTCCATCCCTGGGAAGGTACCACTAGGTCTATTTGGTTCCTAAAAAGCCCGAAAAGAAAAATCAAAGATGAATATACAATCAAATAAGAAAAGCCCTAGTTATTACCAGAGACATTCAGGTAGGATCACTGGAAAGCTCCTTCTTAGTAATATAAGAATACAAGATGTTAGTAAAACTGAGACTCTAAATCAGTCCAGTCACTGGTTTAGTATCATCCCCTCCAAGCTATCCATCAGAGGAGAGAATGGACCTTCTCAGGATAAAGAATACATCATCCAGAACCTACACAATATTATAGAATGATGGTTGACATTAAAAACAAAAACACCAAATAGATCAAGAGAAACAACCAAAAGAAAAAAATATTTAGAGAAACTGACTCACAGAAGACCCATGATGGAAGTTACTAGACCCAGATGCTAAAATAACTTTGATTAGTAAGTTGATTAGTAAGTTGAATAAAATAGTTTACAAGGTGCATTACAGAGTCTCAGAAAATATAATAAAATTCTAAAATGAAAAATGGAATAATTAATGTGTCAGTAATGGTTCATCAGTTGTGGTGAGTGTACCATACAAAGCTAGGATATTAGCAATAAGGGAAACTGGATGTGGGGTATATGGGAATTCTCTGTACTATTTTTGTAACTTTTCTATAAGTCTAAAACTCTAAAATTGAAAATGCATTTAAAATGGAGTAATTGAAATTGTTAGCACTAACATATTAATAAGTTAAGAACAAATCTTATAGAGAAAAGGAAAGGAGTTATCAAGGAATGACAAGTCAGCAGAAAATATCTGCCTTGAAGAATGAAGAGCAAATGAATAGAAAAATCCATAAAAGTATATAACTACAGAAAAAAAAGTTTAAAAAATTATATAACTTTTGTAATTGAAGCCCTAGTGATAGAAGAGAAAGAGAAAGGGGTATAGATAGGGTAGAGATAATGGAAAATGGATAATGGGATAACAGTAGGGATAATGGACAAGAATATTCCAAAACTGAACATCAAACCACAGATCCAAAACACTCTACAAGACAGTCAGGATACATATAATAGAACCTGGGCACACTGTTGTATCACTCTTGAAACACAAGGAGAAAATCTCAAAAGCATCTTAAATCAATAAAACTGATAGTGACTTCTCAACAAAAATGAAGGATAATTATTTAACATCTGGGTAATAAATTAACATCTGGAAGTGGCTAAATAATAAAACCAGACCTCCTAAAATTCTACATTCAAGTGAAAGTAAAGGCATTTCCAAACAAATACAGTCAGAAATCTTCATCGGCATATTTCACCCAAAAGGGTAAATGGCATTCTTTAGGCAGGAGGAAAATGGACTAGATGGAAAAAATGGAAATGAAGAACACTAGAAAAAACTTAATATGTGAATATTGATGATATAAAATAGTTACATGAATAGTCATGGTATAAAGTAATAGTAGGTATGATGCAGGGCTTAAATATAAACAGCTAGTTACTATATGTATATATACACACAAACATATATATACACATGCATATTTATATAATTTAGTTCACTTCAGTTCAGTCGCTCAGTCATGTCCAACTCTTTGCGACCCCATGGACTGCAGCACGCCAGGCTTCCCTGTCCATCACCAGCTCCTGGAGCTTGCTCAGACTCATGTCCATAGAGTCAGTGATGCCATCCAACCATCTCACATCCTAATGACAGTGATAATACAAAAGTTGGGATTGGTAATGGAGATAAAAGGAGTTAGCCTTCTAAGATCCATGTCTTGTCCACGGAGTAGAAAGAAACTAATTTGAAGTATACTGAAATAATATCTATCTATCTATCTACTGAATATATAATGCATATATGTTTTTCATTTATCTTTTGTGTGTACACATACATAGAAATTTTCTGTCTCTTTCTCTCATTGATGTTTTTTCTCTTTAAGATTTAGCTTATTCACAGATATGCTATCTAATTTAGAGTGGATTGTTGATACAGCAATTGGAATATTTATGAAAAATCCTGCTCTGTTTACAGCGGGGATCCCTCATCAACAAACATTTATCAGGCAACATATTTTCCTGTTGCTACTGATGCTGTATCTGTTCTATGATCTAAATAAAGATGTTAAGTCTGTGTTGATAATGTGGCACCTTTCAAATGCATTACATTCACTTGAAAGAACAAGAATAAACTAATAAAAACTTACATAAAAAAGTGACAACTCGCAGTTTCACTAGAACCCAAACAACTTTATGGCAACTGGTGCCTTGTTCCCCAACCTAAGATACAAATTTCCATACATATTTAGATATTCTTGCTAACTGGCATGTTGAAGTTTGTGGTAGGGTTCTGACCCTGTGAAAATCTGTAAGGACATATAAAACAATAGTAATAAGGTAGCAGTGACAGGGCAAAGGAACATCACAATTCCTGGAGGATAGAATGATAAATTATCTGACTGGATGGTTCTAGGGGGCCCAATTCTTAGAGTTACCCAATTCCCCTCTAGCACAGAGCTCTCATTGACTTACTGTGAAACTCTGAACTTGAAGAGAAAATTGGAGTCAGGAGAATTGAGAGCATTCTTATGCCCTTTCTTTGCAATAATTTTAAAGGACATATGTCTTTCAAATAATTCTGTTGGATTTGATTTCAGGCAATAAGAGGTCAGTAAATATATTTATGATAGAAGGACGAGATAGAAATATATTAAGGGGAAAACCCCAAGTCACAGCAATAAACTTCTCTCACAGAACATAAAAAGGAATACCTTCAGAGGAGCTTAAATCAGCAACCCTTGGAAATGTGTAAAGTTTCAGTTCACATAGTTTGTTTTCTCTCTCTTTTTAAAAAATCTAACATAAAACAATCTTTGACAGCTTGTCAGAAATCATTTATTAGTTTACCACGTTCTACTTATAATTCAGTTCAATTGAAGGAAAGGTTTAGAGAGGCATGTTTATATGATGGTTTTGGCCTCCCCTATACTTAGGGTGACTCATGACCTGTGAGAATCGATGAATCTTTATTAAATACACTCACAGCTGGCTCCCTCCAATGCCTCTCCAAGCACCTTATGCACACTTGGACCATGGAGCTGACAACGCTTACTTTCACTGCATGCTGAGCTCCTTAAGGGCAAAGATTACTTCTTCACTCAGCTCTGTATCTCTGGCACCTAGCAGGGTACTGGCTCCAAGTGGAAATCAATCAAAGTTTCCTAAATAAATAAATGATTAAAGAAAACTTAAGTTGAAGGTGGAATGTGGTATGTTGTCTCATCTCTTCTAATCTGTGAAGGAATAACTGGTTTTTGACAAAGAGGATCATAAACTTGTTTGTTTGGAAGATAAGATCAAGAAGAATGAGAGAGGGAGTGATACATAAGAGACTGTGTTAGGAGATAATAAAGGTTTAGAGGTCAGCATCCATTAACTCAGACATTTATTCCTGATTATATGTACTACCAAATATTCAGAATTGCAAATTAGTGTAGTGACAGACATTTACATAGCAGGGATAGAGTATTGAGGAAGGCATTCATTACAAAACATATCTTCAGGAGGAGGAAGACAAAACATTAACCTCCTGCTCTTGTCGGTATATAAACAGACAAGGGAATTGGATGCTGATAAATGCTATAGAGAAGATAAAAGGGGGTAAAGAGTCATGGAGGCATCAGAGCTTAATGCTGTCTGGGAATTGCTCTCTGAAGAGGTGACCTTTGATTGGAGAAAGAAGCAGTCATGTGAAGATATGGGCAAAGTGTTTTTGAAACAGGGAGAACAGCGAGTGGAAAGGTCTGATGCTACACATGTTAAAAATGCAGGAAAAATACCACTGTGGATGAGTTTGTCCAACAAGTGGCAGAGTGAGTAGATACCAAAAAGAGGGATATATATATATATATATATATATATATGTTAATATAATAGGGTTTAGAGGTTTTCACACATAAGACTATTTACTGGTGTATATATATGTATATATAATGTAATATATATATATATATATTACTATTTACTGGCATATATGTACGGGTACTAATTATTAAGGTGTTGAAATATCTCCATACTACTTGATTAACAGTCACTGGCCAAAACCCTCAAAAAGCCCACTTTGATGACTTTGGTCTGTACCTGGGACCTCATCGCTCGCTTCATGATTTGGCAACTCAAGGGTAGCTGAGATCTACAAGAGGCAGCCCCTAGGCCCCTGCTTCCGCATCACCTCTGCACAGGCTGACCTTTAGTGTACACGCTGTGCCCAGCGATACCTATTTTGAACATCACATCTGACTTGGGACAATGGTGGGGGAGATTAGTAGATTTTATTCAAAGAGCAATGGGAAGCTATTGAAGGTGTTTACATAAAAGAGAACAATGACCTGGTTTAAATTTTAGAAAGATTACTCCAGCCTCTAGATTGAGGGTACACAAGTAGTAAGAGGAATTAGAAATCAGAGCTCAGGCAAAAGTGAGAGGCGACGATGGCTTAGATTATAATTGAGGTGATAGAGAAATGGACCAATCAGATTCAGGATGTAATTTAGAGACAGAGCTTTTTTTTTTTTTTTTTTTAATTAATGTTTGAGATATGGGATTGGAAAACCAAAGAGGAACCTAGAGTGATTCTTAATTTGTTAATCTGAACAAATGGGTGTGTAATAATGCATTTGATTGAGGTTGAAAAAAGCATGGGGAGTCAGGAGCAACTTTTTAGAGAGTTAGGAATCTACAGTTACACTTTCACCAAGCTAGGTTTGAAATATATTTTAGAGATCCACTTGGAAATGTTGAGTTGGCAATTGGGTATTTAGGGGTAGGGTCCAGCAGCAGAGAAATAAAATAAATTCTGTACATAGAGAATATTGGAGAAGGAAATGGCAACCCAACTCCAGTACTCCTGCCTGAAAAATCCCATGGATAGAGGAGCCTGGTGGGCTACAGTCCATGGGGCTGCGAGGAGCCAGACACGACTGAGTGACTAAACAATAAAGCATATACACTTAGGGATTATGAGAACGAGATTAACAAATAAAACAGTGTTTGAACCTGCTGGAATTTCTCTGTCCTTATTCACCACAGATAGGGCACATGTAGACAAGAAGAAAGGAGGGCCAAGATTCCAACATTTACGTAAACAGGATAATCCAGTAAAGGGGACAGACAAGGAGACACTAGTGGGGCAGGTGCACAACCAGATACATGATGTCTTTGAATAAAATAAAATAGGAAGTAAATATCTAAAGTATGACTTACTTGAGCTTCAGAGTTTGATATTTTCCCCTAGAATCCTTCCTTCTCAATTTCAGTAACAGTGCCATCCCCACACAGTCTTTGCTGAGAGCATCACCACTTAATAAAAAACCACATTTCCTGGTCTTCCTTCTACCTAAGAAGCCATGGAACTAAAATCCTGGTCAGTGAAATGTGACCAGCATGATGTGGTATTGCATGTAATATCTGGGTCAGATTCTTCAGGAAGTGCTTGCTCTTTGCACTCACTTGCTAGACAATGGAGATAGCAGGTGTGGCTGCCTTGAACCCAGACATGGAATGGTCCTGTTGAGGAGGGCTGCTCCATAGGATTGGCTGAGGACTACCAACTTAGGGACTGTTATATAGAAAAAAAATACATAAATTTCTGCCTCATTTAAGCCTCTGTAATTAAAGATGTCTTTGCTACAGCATTTCATCCATACACTAATTTAATAGATAAGGTTGCTGGTATTAATATCTTGTAGGGCTTATCATTAGGGGACCCCTTACCTGGAAGTCTTCCCAGGTGGCACTAGTGGTAAAGAACCTGCCTGCCAATGTAGGAGACATAAGAGACGTGGGTCTGAGCCCTGGGTCAGGAGGATCCCCTGGAGAAGGGAATGCCAGCCCACTCCAGTATTGTTGCCTGGAGAATCCCATGGACAGAGGAGCCTGGTGGGCTACAGTCCATGGAGTCAGAGTCAGACACTACTGAAGCGATCTAGCACTGGAAGGAGTTCTTCATTGTACCAATATTTAATGACCTATGCATGAGGTTCCAGGAATCATTTCAATCACCTGGGACACACCAGTAAACAAAACAGACAAAAAACCACAGCCCTCATTGAACTCACATTGTAAACAGGGTTTTCTTTCTAAGATTAACTCTTTTAACCTCTTCTTCTTAATCATTTACATTCTTCCTTTTTGTTGGCTGCTGCTTCTTACTGACAACAGAGAGGTCCAAGCTGCCTTTTCCTATTCCTTACAGATAAAATTAAGTAAAATCTACTCTGTGGAGAAAACTTTTCTTGAATTTCATTAAGCAAGTTAAGCCCTCCAACCTCTGAACATTAAAAATACTTTCCAACAACAGCACAAATTTTCTATTAATTTTCACAGTATACTTGTATTCTGTTTTTTTTATACATTCCTATATAAACTACTAGATTTTTCATAAACCTAGTGTTAGTAACGTTATGACCAGCCTAGACAGTATATTAAAAAGCAGAGACATTACTTTGCCAACAAAGGTCCATCTAGTCAACGCTATGGTTTTTCCAGCAGTCATGTATGGATGTGAGAGTTGGACTATTAAGAAAGCTGAGCACCGAAGAATTGATGCTTTTGAACTGTGGTGTTGGAGAAGACTCTTGAGAGTCCCTTGGACTGCAAGGAGATCCAACCAGTCCACCCTAAAGGAGATTAGTCCTGGGTGTTCATTGGAAGGACTGATGGTGAAGTTGTAACTCCAATACTTTGGCCACCTGATGTGAAGAACTGACTTATTTGAAAAGACCCTGATGCTGGGAAAGATTGAAGGTGGGAGGAGATGGGGACGACATAGGATGAGATGGTTGGATGGCATTAACGACTCAATGGACATGAGTTTGAGTAAACTCCGGGAGTTGGTAATGGACAGGGAGGCCTGGCAAGCTGCAGTCCATTGGGTCAGAAAGAGTTGGACACGACTGAGCGACTGAACTGAACTGGAGTGTTAGTAACTCAGTTGTGTCCAACTCTTTGTGAGTCCATGGACTGTAGCCCTCCAGGTTCCTCTGTGCATGGCATTCTCCAGGCAAGAATACTAGAGTGGGTAGCCATTCCCTTCTCCAGGGGATCTTTCCAACTCAGGGATTGAACTCAGCTCTCCTGCATTGCAGGCAGATTCTTTACTATCTGAGCCACCAGAGAAGCCCCATATACTTAGGGCAGTGATGTATTCATTTTTTAACCTCCATGTGCATGTGTAATATGCTCAGAATATACTGGTTGAATAAGTGATCCAAGTACTATCATTCAGGTTGGTGATGGACAGGGAAGCCTGGTGTGCTGCAGTTCATGATGTCGCAATGGTAGGACACAACTGAGCAACTGAACAGACTGACTGACTATCATTCAATCTCTCTTATATTTTATCACTTTTTTGTTGATTTATTCAGTTATTCCATCTGCTATGAATATGTCTTCGGTCTGGTATACAAGGATTTATGCATTCAGAGGGCATGTAGAGAAGGAAAGAAAGAAAAATGAAAACTTGAACTGAAACTCTTATTATTTAGATCTTTTATCATTTTACAGTTAGAACTGGACATGGAACAACTGACCGGTTCCAAACTGGGAAAGGAATACAACAAGGCTGTATATTGCCACCCTGTTTATTTAACTTATATGCAGAGTGCATCATGTGAAATGCCAGGTTGAATGAATCATGAGCTGGAATCTTGATTGCTGGGAGAAATACCAACAACCTCAGATATGCAGATGACACCACTCTACTGGCAGAAAATAAAGAGGAACTCAAGAGCTTCTTCTTGATGAGGGTGAAAGAGGAGAGTGAAAAAGATGTCTTAAAACTCAGCATTCAAAAATCAGAGTTCATGACATCTGGTTCAATCACTTCATGGCAAACAGAAGGGAGAAAAGTGGAAGCAGTGACAGATTCTATTTTCTTTGGCTCCAAAATCACTGTGCATGATGACAATAGCCATGAAATTAAAAGATGCATGCTCCTTGGAAGGAAATCTATGACAAACCTAGACAGTGTATTAAAAAGCAGAGACATGACTTTGTCAACAAAGTTCTGTCTAGTCAAGACTATGCTTTTTCTAGTAGTCATGTATGAAAGTGAAAGTATGTGTTAGTTGCTCAGTCATGTCCGACTGCTTGCAACCCCATAGCCTGCAGGCTGCCAGGCTCCTCTGTCCATGGAATTCTCTAGGCAAGAATAATGGAGGAGTTGCTATTTTCTTCTCCAGGGATCTTCCAAACCCAGGGATCAAATCTGGTCTCCTGCATTTCAGGCCGATTCTTTACTGTCTGAGCTACCAGGGTATTCTGTGGCCCCAGCGTGTCCACCAGGGTATATGAATGTGACAGCTTGACCATAAAGGAGGCTGAGTGCTGAAAAATTGATGCTTTCAGATTGTGGTGCTAGAGAAAACTCTTGAGAGTCCATTGGGCAGCAAGGAGATCAAACCAGTCAATCCAGAAGGAAATCAACTTTCAATATTCATTGGAATCACTGATGTTGAAACTCCAATAATTGACCCACCTGATGCGAAGAGCCAACTCATTGGAAAATACCCTGATGTTGGGAAAGACTGAGGGCAGGAGGAAAAGGGGCAACAGAGGATGAGATGGTTGGATGGCATCACCGACTTGATGGACATGAGTCTGAGTCAACTCTGAGAGATAGTGAAGGACAGAGGAGCCTGGTGTGCAGCAGTCCATGGGGTCACAGTGAATCTGACATGACTTAGTGACTAACTAAAAAAAAAAAAAATTAATATTTTAAATGACATACAGAGAATACTGACACTGCTGGATTTCAACCTGCCAACAACAGAGACTGATTCTGAGCCATCAATATGGTACCATTGCTTCAGAAGATAAACTGGGCAGCCAATGGCAATTTGATTATGTAAGCACATTCCAGAAGCAGGCAGTTTCAGGCAGCACATATCCAAGGGCTTATGATGTGTTTGATATGCTGGCATGCAATCCCATAAAACACATCACACTAAACAGTTGACTTCACAGCAAATACAGTTCATAAAAGGACCCGCAACTGTGGTATCAGCCAGCCGTATTGCATACTATACTCCCAGGAAGCTGTCTGTCAAACAGAGCTTTGCAATAACCTTATGAAGACAGAGCTAAGGCTCTAGATTGGAGGAAATACTTTTCAGAGTTACAACAGCATCCTCCAGGACACAATATGTACCTTGAATCAATGAGCTTTATCTGCTACCTTTTCCCCAGTAGGAAGACTACCTGGGTTCAAGATGCTCAAATGTTCCCACTCACCATCACTTCCAGTGGCTCACTTGGGGAATACATACTTCTTGTCCCCACAACTCTGGATGGAGTAGGCTTAGAGGTCCTGGTCCCCAGAGGGGAATACATGCCAGAAGCCATATCAGGGGTATCACTGCATTGTAACCCTGACTTCTAGCAGGGTGCTTTGGGTCCCTTGTGTTCAAGGACTTCCATGAAAGAAGGTACATTGTCATCTTGGGTTACTCATCATTGATTGTCAGAAAGTTGGTAGATGCACAATGAAGACATGGATATACTGAGTATCCAAGTCATCCACTTGGCTTTTTATTCAGTTCAGTCGCTCAGTCATGTCTGACTCTTTGTGACCCCATGGAGTGCAGCATGCCAGGCTTCCCTGTCCATCACCAACTCCCAGAGTTTTCTCAAACTCATGTCCATCATGTTGGTGATGCCATTCAACCATCTCATCCTCTGTTGTCCCCTTCTCCTCCTGCTTTTTATTATTTTACCCAGTTATCATTGTGAGAGGTCATAGTAATCACAGCCTGTTATGGGCTGAACTGTGTCCCTCCCATATGTTGAAACTCTGGCCCCCATGTGACATTAAGACAGAGACTCTGAGGAAGTGGTAAAATGATGGATGGAATTCTATTCTGACTGGATTGGTACACTTCTAGAAGAGGAAGAGACACCATCTATCTCACTCTTTCTCTCCACACATGCACAGAGAAAAGGCCAGAAAAGATCACAGACAGAAGGTAGTCATCAGCAAGACAAGAAAAGAGGCCTCATGAGAAACCAGCTCTGATGGAATCTTGGTCTTAGACTTGCTGGCCTCCAGAACTGTGAGGAAATAAATGTTTGTTGTTTAAACCGCTCACTCTGTGGTATTCTATCATGGCAGCCTAGGAAGACTACTGTATAACCTTAGAAGGGCATGACTGGGAATTAGAGAAAGAGAGAGAGAGAGAGATTGTAACGTCGCCAGCAAAGCCAGTGCCTCAAGCAGAGCTGTCCCCTAAGCAGCAGAGCTGGCTCCCTCGTCGGATTGGCTGTGACTCCGGGCTGTCGCTTGCTTCCATCATCCTTCTCCTCTAAATTTCCTCTAGGAAGAGAAGAGCTCCAGAGGACACGGTGGAGAAGCAGGTTTGAGCAGCACACGACGTGCCTGCGGCCAACAGGGAGAGCCCCCTCTCAGATCCGTGGCCCCAGCTGCTAAGCGTGTGGTCCGTCAACTCTCTCCCGCTGTCGGTTTCTTTAGAGGTGGCCCCAACTGCGGAGAACCACCAACGGCAAGGCTGCCCGCTTCCGGCAGAAGCCCGGATTTCATATCTGTCGGAGGCAGAACCAAAAGGGCCTGGCCGATCTGGTTCCACACAGGGCGCCTCTGAAGGGCCGCTTCAGGTCATGAGCTTCCCACGGGGTTGGCTGAGGTTCTCCGTCTCTGTCAAGCCTCCACTTCTCTAGCCAGTCCTGCTCCCCCTCCTCCCTCGTAGGGATGATTTCAAGGTCACTTCCTAATAAACTTTCTGGGCAATAAACTATCTCGGAGTCTGCTTCCCAGACAACCCAAACTGTGACATGCTATGAATGACATCAGTGATACAATTGTCACTTTGTCCAGACACTTTGAAATTACTGATTAAGATTCCATGAGTAATGTTTCATATCAAATAACCAGATTAAACATTTTTCTTAAAAATCAGAATAAGGACATTTTAATATTTTTATTTTTAAGGTTAGTATTAGAATTTATAAGGTAGTAATAAACATATTATCTAATAAATATATTAGATGATCATAATTATATAGGTATATAGGAGAAGTGAAGAGGAACTAAAGAACCTCTTGATGAAAGTGAAAGAGGCGAGTGAAAAAGCTGACTTAAAACTCAACATTTAAAAAACAAAGACCATGGCATCCAGTCCCATCACTTCATGGCAAATAGATGGGGAAACAATAGAAACAGTGAGAGACTTTATTTTCTTGGGCTCTAAAATCACAGCAGATGGTGACTGCAGCCATGAATTTAAAAGACACTCCTTGGAAGGAAAGTTAAGAACAACCTAGACAGCAGGTTAAAAAGCAGGCACATTACTTTACCAAAAAAGGTTCATCTAGTTAAAGCTATGATTTTTCCAGTAGTCAGGTAGGGATGTGAGAGCTGGGCTATGAAGAAAGCTGAGCACCAAAGAATTGATGCTTTTGAACTGTGGTGTTGGAGGAGACTCTTGAGAGTCCCTTGAACTGCAAGGAGATCCAACCAGTCCATCCTAAAGGAGATCAGTCCTGGGTGTTCATTGGAAGGACTGATGCTGAAGCTGAAACTCCAACACTTTGGCCACCTCATGCGAAGAGCTGACTCACTGGGGGAAAAAACACACACACACACATGATGCTGGGAAAGACTGAAGGCAGGAGGAGAAGGGGATGACAGGATGAGATGGTTGGATGGCATCACTGACTCGATGGACGTGAGCTTGAGCAAGCTCCGGGAGTTG
Source organism: Cervus elaphus (assembly GCF_910594005.1). Taxonomy (NCBI): domain Eukaryota; kingdom Metazoa; phylum Chordata; class Mammalia; order Artiodactyla; family Cervidae; genus Cervus; species Cervus elaphus. The sequence goes on along the minus strand of NC_057826.1, from coordinate 9,070,178 downwards.
GTGATGAACAGGGAGGCCTGGCGTGCTGCAGTCCATGGGGTTGCAAAGAGTGGGACACAACTGAGAGACTGAACAGAATAAGTATATTAGATAAGTTATCATTTACATCTAATGATAAGATGATGCTTCTGACTGTTAGATAAAAGATAGAAATTCATTCAAGTGGAAAACTATTAAAAAACAAGTTCATTTTGTCAAAAGAATTTAACTTTGAAGTTTTAAGCATTCTAATATGAAATGTACAAATCTACTTAATTGCGTCTTAACAATTGTATTAAAACAGTCCATGAGGTGGTAACTGCAAAATGTATTTATGACATGGCAGATTTTCACGTATGAGATGTGTCAATTTTCTAAGAACAAAGAACTTCCTTGATTATTGTAGTTAGACAGTTTGAGGGGTGGCCTGGCTGAATGGGATGCAAACTGTTCTCTAAACTCCATCCCAGGCATCCCCAGGAGAGCTCACAAATATGCTACAAGATAACCACAGAGACTTTTCAACTACTGCACATGCCTGTAGGTACACAGTACATACAAAATAACCACAGGAGCTTCTCCAAGTAACCTTAGGCACTGAGGAGTCCAGTAAGGGCTAGTAAATATTCTACATCTAATTATAACAGACTGGATTACGGACATAAACAACACAGCCTGCTGTTATATAAATTACAGTTATCAGTTGGCCTTATGCAAATGCCCCATTTCCATTCTCTTTTATTGATTGGTGGTGGGCACAAGCCCTACTTTGCACACACCATAACCAAAATGAGGAAAGGGGAATTATGAAAATGGGAAGCCTAGAGTGATTAGAACAAAAGATGAGGTGGGCTCTTTGGGGGTTGGTCTACTTCTATGCCTTAGGAGTGTCTGTCTAATAAAAAATCTGTCTGCTTAAGCTGAGCTGAGCTGATCTGTAACTTGTTTTTCTACATCTTTTGGTCCATTGCTCCAAATATTTGTTGTGACTTATGAGGTATTTGACAAAGGTTTCTGTGTAGAAAGAATCCATACAAACAAAATAAGGCACATACCACAGCTTCACAATGCTTCAATGTGTGAATAAAACTCTCTTCGGATTGGCTATATGTATTATTTGATTTTTATTTTTCACCATAACTAAGACATTATAGTCTCAACAAGTCTGAACTTGCTTCACTGGATTATGTAGACTCAGTGGGTTCTGCACTCATTTCTTTGGTTTCATATTTGGAATAGTGGTGGTGTTAAAAAAAAAAAAAGGTCAAAATGTCAATAATCTAAATACAGATAGAAATAATAGACTTAGAATATTTGAGTTCTCAGGGCACTAAGATTGCACCTAGCCTGGTATTGCACAAGCCAAATACCTCTAACTCAAGACAGATGACAGTAACCAGGTATTAGAAAATAAGTGTGGGCGGACACATAGCAAGCTGAGGAGAGTCTATTCTATCTAAAAGCAATGAAATACAATTTAAAAAAGATAGACTAATATTTCCACGAATCTTAGTCAGTGTTGGAACACTGATGACCCATATTAGTCCACCCAAACTCATTTTTTTTTTAAACTGATGAGATTTTTTTTAACTGATTCCTGAGTATAGTGATAGTAGAAGCTGTAAAATTGAAAATAAACCTTTTCATAAGAAATTTTAAGGGAATGGTTTGGAGATGGAATTAAAAAGTCTCCTGACACCCAATTTGGAGTTGTTTCTCCCAGAAGTTAGCATCTTTGAGTTTGTACAACATTTGCTCTCTTCAACTGGATATTCCCAAATTTCATTCAAGATTCAACAATTATTTCCAAATGCAGCTGTGATGTACTAGATTCTGTTATAGTTACTACGGTCTCAACCTCTTAGAAATATGAGAAACGAGATATTCTTTCCTGGCGTATCCAGATTGTAAGGCAAATTATGATACATAATGTCAAAAAGAAATTCTGTTTATATACTTCCATTGGTGAAAAATAATTTCTGTTTGAGCAATTCTGTTAATTTTCCCATGTGGTGGTATTTTTAGTTTCTAAGTCAGGCATGTCGATGTACAAGGGGGAAAAAAAGCAATTTACAGCTCCGCAAAGAAATATAGCCTCTTCCACCTCATTTGTGTTTCATCTTGATTATCAACACATTTGTCATCCCCCTGTAATTTATTCATTATTTTTACCAGAGGAATATGAAGGGAAAAAAGAAGATAAGTGCACTTGTCAAAATGTAAAACAGATGCTCTAACAATGATTGGAGACAATTAATGTTCTCAGGAAAAAGCAACAGGCTGGGTTTGTGTTTTAGCTTCACATCTTTACAGCAAACAGACTTGGGGAAAATGCAAATGTGAAATAAAGGTTTTTATTTCCCAAGCAAAGGAAAACAGTATTCTCTGACTACATTGTTGTGCATTTTGGTTATGATCTGACAGTTTAGATCTTTTCAGCAAAATCATTAAGAACAATGGGAGCAAAATGCAAATGAGCAGCTTTGAAGAATGATTCAATGAATCTTCCTTTGGAATCACCAAATTGAAAATGTCCTATGACTGAAAAGGCTGCAAGGTGGTGGACTGACAAGCAGAATGAAGATAAATGTTTGTGTCTGATCACACTTTAATTCCAACTGGACACAGCAGAGTAAGAGTGCCTCCACTCACCTTTGCAATATTTCCCTTTGTTCTTTCTTTTATTGGAGACATTTCAGTTCTGCCACCTTTTGGACTCTGACACTAATTTCCTCCACCTTGTCTAGCAACCTACTCCTATAATCTTACTCTAGACCAGTAAAATCAATACAATGTCATTCCCTGATCATTACCTCCTACCCCTATAACTCATTTATCCTTTCCACTCACTCCAGTGCTTCCATTTTAGCAAGTTTTCAGCCATGTGGAATTTACTAAATATTCGCTGGAAGGACTGATCCTGAAGCTGAAACTCCAATACTTTGGCCACCTGATGCGAAGAACCGACTCATTTGAAAAGATCACGATGCTGGGAAAGATCGAAGGTGAGAGGAGAAGGGGACAACAGAGGATGAGATGGTTGGATGGCATCACTGACTCAACGGACATGAGTTTGAGTAAGCTCCGGGAGTTGGTGATGGACAGGAAAGCCTGGCATGCTTCAGTCCATGGGGTCGCAAAGAGTTGGACATGACTGAGTGACTGAACTGAACCGAAACAATATCTGATTATCCTCTGCTTTAAGATTCCTGGGAGGATCATACCACCCCAGAATCAGGACTGGCCTCTCTTCAAGTTATGACCATAAATACCAATGTGCCCTCAACATTGACAACCAATCTAATGTGTTAGGATATGCTATGTGGAAAATACACACAATGACTCAACAGAAGTGTACTTCTCATTGACGCAACAGTCCTAGGTGAATCTGATGGTTAGCTCACAAGACCTAAATAGATCATGTTGTTTAGTTGCTAAATCATGTCCGATTTTTTGCAACCCTATGAACTGCAGCACGCCAGGCTTCTCTGTCCTTCACCATCTCCCAGAGCTTGCTCAAACTCATGTCCATTGAGTCAATGATGCCATCCAACCACCTCATCCTTTGTCACCCCCTTCTCCTCTTGCCCTCAGTCTTTGCCAGCATCAGGGTCTTTTCCATATAGGTCATAAGACCTCCAACTCAGAGGAGACCTAACTGGTGATCATGGCACAGGGACTTCTTCCATCTTCTGGATTTGCCTCACCAGAGACTTAGTTGTTGCTGGTGCCCAGCTGGCACAGAGGAAAGAGAGGGCATAGAGAGAGCTTCTCTGCTTCTGAGACGTCTTTTGTGAGGGCGGCACACGACCCTTCTGCATACAGGCTGCTAGAGAGCTCATTTTATAGCCACATCTGAAAACTGCAGTCTAATTCTCTGACCAGGCAGAAGAGGCCAAATCAAAAAGTATCTTGATGAACAGCTGACAATCTCTACCACATATTTTACTCTCAGTTCCTGAGATTGTATTTTTATACTCTTAGAGAAAACTATTACTTCTCTCTCTTCAAACCTCAAACCTCCAAAAATGACTGGCTTCATTGAGAAGGCAGATACGATCAGATGAGGGATGTACCTGATGAAATACAGCAGATGAGATGTATACAGTCAGATGCGAGTGGCCATCTACTTTCCACCTTCTGAGCTGCCCTGGAGCCCAGGTACTTTTTTCTACTTCCCTCATAACAGAGTAAACATCCCTGCAAGATCTAAACACAAAACCCGCTTTTTGTTCCCTAGGCACAATTTCCTGTATATCTCACAAGCATTTCACCCCTGCAATTATCTTTTTTCTAACTTCCATTGTCAATTTCTTCTGTTGGACTAATACCAATAGTAGCAAACGTGCCTATCACCTAACATCACTTAGATTTATCAGTTCAGTCCAGTTCAGTCGCTCAGTCATGTCCGACTCTTTGCGACCCCATGAATCGCAGCATGCCAGGCCTCCCTGTCCATCACTTAGATTTAGACAAGTAAGCCAAAAAAAAAAAAAGTCTTTACCCACATCTCTTTCCATTTATTGCCTCATTTCTCTACTATCCTTAACAGAATATTGGTAAAACTTTTGAATACATTATTATTTCTATACTTGTACCTCCCATCTGGATAACCCTTTAATAGGGATTTCATTCAAATCATTTCAACAAAACAGTGCATATCAAAGACACCAATGATCTATGTCTGGTTCATGTCCATGCTATGAGAGTGTCCGTGGACTGTCTCTAGTAACATCAGACATGCATCATCTAGCAAAACAAGTTTAACATGGTTCAGAGTAAGGAACACATCTATTTACTTTCTAAATTAATTGAGCATCTGAGTAGTATTTTCCCAAGATTAATCTAAATATATTTTACTCACTTATATTCTGATATTAGGTAAACCTAATGATTTTCCAAAGGCCAACCAATGTTTCTTTGGTAAAAATGGCATACCTCACACCACTACATAATATTTTACAGACAAGGGAGACTTCCATTTTGTTTCCAGGTATCTCTTAGAGTCATTACAGGAACAATACCAGATGATTTGGTTGCCTCAATGAGAACATCATTCAAGTTCATGGGGTGGTGGCATTCTTCAACTCAATATCATAAATGAACATGCATACATACTCATCACTGACCTAGATGCTTCAGATCATAAATACAACTGAGCCCAGGGAAACTAACTTGAAGGAGATAGTAAACATATATTCATCCTACAAAAACTGAGAAAGTACTACTTCTTGTGAGACTGGTTCCATGTAAATTATAGCAGATTGTATTTCTTAAATGCAGCTAAAAGCATGTGCTCTTCCTACATGGTCTTCACATACATTGAGTCTGTTTCTCTGTCCCCTCAAAATCTGGGGACTTCCCTTGTGGCTCAGAGGGTAAAGGGTAAAGCATCTACCTACAATGTGGGAGACCCGGGTTCCATCCCTGGGTCGGGAAGATCCCCTGGAGAAGGAAATGGCAACCCACTCCTGGAAAATTTCTTGCCTGGAAAATCCCATAGACTGAGGAGCCTGGTAGGCTACAGTCCATGGGGTCACAAAGAGTCAGACATGACTGAGCCACTTCACTTCACTTGAAATCTGGTGGTTCCTAGGACCTCTTTAACCAACAGAACATTGATGCTTTGCAAATTCTGGTTGTAGCTTTCTGTTAGAAGCTCAAGGCAAATGAAGCAAACATGGAGGCTCTTTGATAGAGAGTCTCCAATGAGATTCCAACTGATGTCCAGGATCAGTGGTCAGTCAGATGAATGAATTGTCCTGAATGTTCACCCTTCAGATGATTCCAACCATAGCATTTGAGTGGCCTGAGTGAAAGTCCACATGAGAAAATGCACAGGTGAGCCCAGTCAACCCATAGAATCAAGAGGAAAAATAAGAGTGTGCTGATTTAGCCATTAGAATTTTGGATGTTTTTGTTGTGCAGGAATATATAGCCTAAAGGTTAGGCCTGAGCAACAAAGATTATTTAGGTATATTTTCTACAACTGGGAACGCACAATCTAATGCAGGACATTAAGGAATCCATCTCATCCTCTCACATGGCATCACTGACTCAATGGACACGTGTTTGAGAAAATCCAGGAGGTAGTGAAGGAGAGGGAAGACTGGCATGCTGCAGTTCATGGGGTGCAAAGAGTCAGACCCTACTTAGCAGCTGGACAATAAGTATTGCATTAAAATGTGAATATAACAAAGTTACAGTGAGTAAAATATGAGAGGTATGATTCAGTGTGAATAGAACAGGAAGGACTTGGTTAGAAAAGTGCCATTTGAGATAGAATTCGAAATGGGTGTAGACATTTTCTAGTTGCTATTTGACAAGGCAGAAACTTTTAAGGAATTCTACCAAGAGTAGACAGCTTGAAAAAAGAAATCTATAGTGGTAGCAAAAAGCTGAGTAATATTAGCTCATATTAATAAAATTGCTGCTAAGGTTTGGGGACTTCATATAAGTTGCTGTTGCTTAGTTGCTAAGTTGTGTCTGACTTTTGTGACCCCGCATGGACTCTAGCCCTCTAGGCTTCTCTGTCCATGGATTTTCCAAACAAGACTACTAGAGTGGACTGCCATTTCCTTCTCCAGGGAGTCTTCCCAGTCCAGGGATTGAACCCCCACCTCCTGCATTGGCAGGCAGATTCTTCACCACTGATCCACCTGCGAAGCCCATATAAGTTGCTTCGTATCTTTATCAAGCAATCCTGCAAGAAAGGAATTACGTCCGGGTTCAAATGTAGTACTAGAAACCTATGTGCTTTCCAGGATGCTACCATGCTTCAAAGAAGAGTAGGAAAAAAAGTGGGAAGAATCATTTAAGTACTAAGTTGAAGTACTCATGATAGAGGAAGTTGAAGGCCATACAAGAGCTTCTCTTCAATCACAGTAGCAAAATGGACCCACTAAAGGCTTTTCAGTAGAGACAATCATGTTTTCATTGCTACTCAAAATAGTTTCATGATTTCCTTTAACATTATTACTATTTTCTGATTTGACTGTGTAGACTTATATATGTAGTCTTTGGTTTCTTATTTGAGTGACAGAATTATATTTCTTAGTAATAATTTAGTTTTTTTCAAAAGTTAGGGCAAGAGACTCTTTAAATTTATTAAATGAGAGAACTAATACACCATAGACTTAAGTTAGTACAATGTGATGTCTCTTCTAAATTTTAATTTTATTGATTAATGTAAACATTAAAACAATTAACCATTGTTAAATTTGGGGGGATTGGAATGCAAAAGTAGGAAGTCAAGAGATACCTGGAGTAACGGGCAAGTTTGGCCTTGGAACACAAAATGAAGCAGGGCAAAGGTTAACTGAATTCTGCCAAGCAAAAGCAATGGTCATAGCAAACACCCTTTTCAACTACACAAGAGGCGACTTTACACATAGACATCACCAAATGGTCAATACCGAAATCAAATTGATTACATTCTTTGTAGCCAAAGATGGAGAAGCTATATACAGTCAGATAAAACAAGACCTGGAGCTGACTGTGGCTCAGATCATCAGCTACTCACGGCAAAATTCAGGCTTAAACTAAAGGAAGTGGGGAAAACCAACAGGTCAGCCAGGTACTACTTAAATTAAATCCCCTATGAATATGCAGTGGAGGTGATGAATAGATTCAAGGGATTAGATCTAGTAAACAGAGTGCCTGAAGAACTACTGATGGAGGCCAGTAATACTCTATAGGAGGCAGCAAACAAAACCATCCCAAAGGGGGGAAAAAAAAGAAAACCAAGAATGCAAAGTGGTTATCTGAAGAGGCTTTCATCAACTACACTAAAGCCTTGGACTGTGTGTCCCATAACAAACTGTGGAAAGCTCTTAAAGAGATGGGAATACCAGAGCACCTTACCTGTCTCCTGAGAAGCCTGCATGCGGGTCAAGAAGCAACAATTAGAACCCTGTATAGAACAACTGATTGGTTCAGGGCTGAGAAAGGAGTATGGCAGGACTGTCTGCTGTCACCCTGTTTGTTTAACTTATACGCTGAGCACATCACGAGAAATGCTGGACCAAATGAGTTACAAGCTGGAATCAAGATAGGTGGGAGAAACATAAAAAATCCTCATATGTGAATGATATGTGAATGATATCACTCTAATGGCAGAAAGTGAAGAGGAACTAAAGAGCCTCTTAATGAGGGTGAAGGAGGAGAGTGAAAGAGCTGGCTTAAAACTAAATATTAAAATCTAAGATCACAGCATCCAGCCTCATTACTTCATGGTACATAGAAGGAGAAAATGTGGAAGTAGTGACAGATTTCCTCATCTTGGGCTCTAAAATCACTGCATATGGTTGCTGCAGCCATGAAATCAGAAGATGATTGATTTTTGGCAGGAAAACTGTGACAAACATAGGCAGCATGTTGAAAAGCAGAGACATGACTCTGACAACACAAGTCTGTTATAGTCAAGACTGTGGTCTTCCCAGTAGTCAAGTATGGTTGTGAGAGCTGGACTGTAAAGAAGGCAGAACACCAAAGAATTGATGCCTTCCAACTGTGGCCCTGGGGAATACTCTTGAGAGTCCCTTGGACTGCAGAGATCAAACCAGTCAATCTTAAAGGATATCAATCCTGAGTACTTGTTGGAAGGACTGATATGGAAACTGAAGCTCCAGGATTTTGGCCACCTGGAGTGAATAGCCGACTCATTGGGAAAGTCCCTGATGCTGGTAAAGATGGAGGGCAGAAGGAGAAGAGGGCATCAGAGAATGAGATGGCTGGATGGCATCACCGATGCAGTGGACATGAATTTGAACAAACTTCAGGAGATGGTGAGGGGCAGGGAGGCCCGGTCTGCTGCAGTCCATGGTGTCCCAAGGAGTCAGACATGACTGGGAGACTGAACAACAAGGGCAAATTTGGGGGGATAGGCAATTGAAACATTTTCTAGGTAACAGACTTAAATCTGTATATACCATTTTGTTTGATTTTAGAACATTAACATAGATAAGAATTTCTATTCTTTTCATTTTGCGGGGAGGGTGGTGGTGGTTTAGTCACTAAGTAGTGTCCGACTCTTGCGACCCCATGGACTGCAGCCCACCAGGCTCCTCTGCCGATGGGATTCTCCAGGCAAGAATGCTGGAGTGGGCTGCCATTTCCTTCTCCAATTTTAGTCAACATTGAAGTCAAAATTGTGACAGTTCACACAAATTAGCAACAATAGTGATGGAGAAAACAACTAACTAGGAAATAAAATTTCAGTCCAGGTAATGTGACTTTTACCTGAGTGTCTTGCTATGCTAAGCTCACTTATTTTTAAAAACTTATCTTGATGAAGTCATCTATTTGTCTCTCCCTGAATAAATAACAATGTTAAGAACATGAGCAGGTCTTTATTTGATTTTCAGAATGAATTTCTAGAGGCCTGACGAAAGACTCAGCTATAATTATTTAAAATTACCAATACCTAAGGTGAAAAAAACCTTTAGTAAATCTATACTGGTTTGAGGTCACATCTTGGAAGTAAATTCAGGTGTTTATTTAAAACATTTTCTCATATCATCTTTTTTTTCCTCTCTCTCATTCTTTAGAGCAGTAGTTTAATTTTATGGGACTCTATTTACATTTTTTCTTTTGTTAAGAAATGCTATATTATTGGCTATAAAACTAAGGCATGACTATAATAGAAAACATGGCAAAATACAAAACAGTATAAAAAACAAAGAATCACATTTAACCTGTCTACCTGGGTATGAGAGCTTCAAACAGTTTTTGTTCATCACCTACTCTTATCAGCTAACATCATTTATTCTTTGTGCATCCAGAGTTGTATCATGTGTATCATCATGTCTCCAGCACTACCAGTTTCAGGTGGATATTAGGAGCTCAAAAATGTATTTTGAATAGAAAATAATGGAGTTCATTCCCTTGTTTCTTTCTACTATCATACTTATCAATCATCAACACCATCTACCTCTGCAGTGACTCATCTCAAATTATCTATCATACAATTCTTTCATATGGATACATTATTATCCAAATAATCCCCTTATTTTAATCACTTAGATGGATTCTAATCATTTGCATGGGATCTTAGCTGACCAGGAATGTAACCCATGCCCCCTACAGTGGAAGGGCAGAGTCCCAACCACTGCACTGCCCAGGAATTCCCCAGGAATTCTTTGTTCTTGAACCAACATCATTGTTGTCTCTTGTAAGGGAAGCTGAGTCATTTGTAGCAACTAATACAGTCACAGAGCCCATAATAAATGTGTGTCAGCTGGCTCATCTGTTGCAATCTCGATTCATAAGTGTTTCTAAGTAGGGAACTGTGCTTCCAAGAATCATTTCTACTGTGTTGTCTCAAGCTTAGAGTTTACCAATAAATGGACAACAGACCAGAGGCTGGTTTCCACTTGGAAATCTGTGGAGTGAGGATGTGATTGACCATTTGCCTTGGGGCATCAGAGGTACTGGGACATTTCTTCTTGTCTTTTAGTGTGTTTCAGAATCACCTGGAGGGCTGCAAAAGCAGATTGCCAAGCATACCTCCAGAGTCTCCAATTCAGCAGACGTGGGGTGGGTTCTGATAGCATGTATTTTTAACAGATTCTCAGGTAACGCTGTTGCTGCTGGTCCTGAGATTGCATATGAAGAATCTCTGTTCTTGAAGAACCAGAGCTTATTTCTTTCAGAATGGCAGAGGGGGAAGTAAAGAAAATAAAACCTTCCCAAGTCTATTTCTATGAGTAGTTTTTTACAGGAAATTTATAGAAGTCAGCATTTTCTCCATGCAACAATAATTATTTGAGCTATTTCACTTGTCTTTATATCTCTAAATAGGTGGCAAATACTTGGAACATGCAGTCTGATGGCTGTCTTTTGCTTTTTTCCTTCCTTGAGGAAGCTTTAGTGATCACACAGATGAACTAACACTGCTGAATCAAATGATCTCCATATCTACTGGGCCACTGGTCTGTGACAGAGACTGTTTTTTTCCCTACTAGCTTGTTCCAACCATCAGATGGTTAGCTTATCACTGATGCTTAACACTTTAAATGATCCACTTGTCAAGTAGGGCTATTAATCTTCATGGCTTAAGAGAGGATTCCAGACATTAAAAAATGGGAGAAACATCTGATCACTGAAACTACAGCACACTTTTCACTTCTGCATTTTGGCCATTTCTTTGGCTTATAGAACAGAATTGCTTAGTTCAGAGTGTGGGAGGGTACATTTTAGCAACATTCATTGGAAGGACTGATGCTGAAGCTCCAATAATTTGGCCACCTGATGCGAATAGCCAACTCATTAGAAAATATCTTGATGCTGGGAAAGATTGAAGATAGGAGAAGAAGGGGATGACAGAGGATGAGATGGTTGGATGGCATCACTGACTCGATGGACATGAATTTGAGCAAACTCCTGGAGTTGGTGATGGACAGGGAAGCCTGGTGTGCTGCAGTCTACGGGGTCACAAAGAGTCAGGCATGACTGAGCGACTGAACTGAACTGATCAAGACTATAAAGTATTCATTTGCAAGAGCAGATGCCCTTCAGCAGATATTTCTCTGACGTTTTATACTGCAAGACTACTCACAAAACTTTTTTTAAAAATTTATTTGTGTCACTTTCCCATTAAGAAGACTACAGTGTCATTCCTACTGTCCTCTGGATCAAAGCGAATTTTTCTGTCATTATTCTGCCAAATTAGGATTTGGTGATGGAACAGGTATCTCATTTCAGTCATCAACACCAGCTACTTCTACAATGACTCGTAACACTTAATAACACAAAACAGATGTTGGTGCTTATTTTTAGTCCAATCTTTATCTTCTGAAGCATGTGGTATTATATAAAAATGATCATTTGTTTTACTTATGGCATATCTTAGGGAAGGAGGAGAAGACCACAGAGGATGAGATGGCTGGATGGCATCACTGACTCAATGAACATGAATTTGAGCAAACTCTGGGAGATAGTGAAGAGCAGGAAAGCCTGGTGTGCTGCAGTCCATGGGGGCACAATGAGTTGGACATGACTCAGTGACTGAACAACAATACCAATCTTCTGCAGAGAATAAAGAGATAGTTACTTATATAAATGAATCAGAAATCTTTGTATTTTCTGGTTAAAACTCACCTGTTTTACATATGACGTTGCCAAGAAAATAGTGCCTTTATAATATCATATGTAATTATATGCTCTAGGAGAGCCAGCGCATGAAAAGGAAAACTGTGTTGGCAACTGTGAAACTTTTGTTGGAGAAAAATCCTCAGAGAAGTAAATCATAGGTTTCTAATTCAGATCTTTTAATCAAGTAAGTTTTACTTTCTGTGTCTTCATGCTCTGTGATTTTTAAATGTAAATTCACATTAGGTACTTGCTCTGAAAGTGAGGCTAAGTCACAGTCATCCTGTGATTCCAGGTCTAAGAGTTACTGAAGGTCACTGGTATGACCAAGATAGAAAATTATCATAGCTTTGCTTTTAAAAAATGTAAACAGGTCACAGTAGTAGTGACAGTTATTAGCATCTGACAGATTCCCTGGAGGCATCAGAAGAGTGAGTGAGTATGTGTGGCCTGAGGGACAGCAGCTGAATCTGAAAACCGTGGGTACCAGCTTCCGTGCCCCAGTAAATCTGTGTTGAGATTGTCGGGCCGGGACAAGTCTCGCTGGGCACTGCACCTGCTACCATGCAACATAACCAATACATTTAATTCAAAGGGAAAGCGATAATAGTTGTTATACACACTTGGTGCCAATTATTTGAGTATATTGAGAGTTTAGATCAAGTTCTATTTCTGTTATATCCTTCTTAAAATTTGAGTCGATTCCTTCTTAGAATGTTTCAAAGCACCATCCTCATATAAAGAATGACCTTTCTAATATGATGTTTAATTGGGCAAGTCCTTTATGTTGTCCCATCACAAGTTACTCACAGCTCTGGAGTCAGATATCTGTGGTAGAGACCTCTGTATTGCTGTTTACTAAGCTCTCTGGCCTTAGACAAATGACTTAAATATCCTGCTTTGTGTGTTTAGCATACTATATTTGGAGGATAAGATGAGGTAATGAAGGAACCACACACAGCGGGTACCTAATGCAAGTCAGGTACTATGTAAATTTAGCCAGTATTATTAGATCACAATAAATCTTTTTACCTATACCTGTGTAAGGTTATTTACATGCCATCAATGGACGTATCTTTCTCATACTGAGCAGTTGTTTACACAATAAAGTTGCTTTGGTTAGAAGAAATTATCTCTGATTAACATGTAGATGCAACTGCAGATATAAAACTTTAGTTAGTTATGTATTCTCTAAGGTAGTTTTTGTCACCATTTCTGATAGCAGAAAGAGCTAGGAGCACATGTTTGTCAAGGGAAAGAAATATCTTGAAACTGTCTGCACAATGATTTGGTACATAGTTAAGCAAATTGTTTTTACTTTAGTCATTTATCTGGTACATAATAGTTGAGTGACTGTTAATGTGCTAGTCAAACAAGAAGATCATCAAGGGTAAAACTGGAGACATCGCGTGTAATGCCTGTCCTCATGGCGCTTGTGTTCTGCTTCAAACCTTTTCCAAAGTGCTGTCCCCAGCTGAATATGACAACGCTAATTTCCACTAAAGCTGTGAATTGTACGTTGCCTGTTGTAATTGTCAGAATGGCTTGACGTAGGACTTTTTTTTTTTAAGGAAATTGAATGAATGCTCTTATTTATTTGATAAATACTCATCACCACTTATCTTCTGCTATTTTATAAATGTATTATATTTTCATAACAAACAATTTTAGTAGGTATTATTATTATTATTCTCATTTTATAGATTGGAAACTGAAACACAGAAAGTTTAAGTAAGGTTAAGTAACTTGTCAAAAGTCAAACAGCCAGAAGTGATAGGCACAAGATTCTAATCCAGGGAATTTGATTTGAGAGTTTGGGATCTGAACCATTCAATTTGTTCAGGCAATGTTATTCTTAACTCTAGTAGGAACTAAAAATGTTGGTCTGAGAAAGATGAATGACATTTGTTCGATGTCATGAGGGGTCTCACCTTCATTTCTAGGATCATCTCTTGTTCTGACTGTATATACTCATTATTCTTTAGACGAGTACCGTTGGTTGACACTGTGCTTATTTCTGCATTTCTTTTTCTTATGCCCCAAACAACCTCTACAGGAATATGTGAGATTTGCTTGAATGTTGACATGCATGACCCTTTTAACATTTTTTTTGACCTCGGCTTCTAAGTTATTCCAAACTTTTCTTGTTTTGTCTTCATTCTTACAGCCCCAGTACAGCTTGTGTTTCATTTGCCTTATATGAAGAGACAGCTTGATATGCCTGGATAATAATAGCTAATACACAAGGATTTTATTTTTTTTACCTTATATTGTCACTAGAAAAAGTGCTGGATCAGTATTATTTAATTCTCACAATAATTCACTAAGTTTGGACTTTCTTTTATTCACATTTTAGGAGATATAAAACCAAGACTTTTAAAAACAGAAATGTAGGCCAAAACATTCAACAAAGTTTCTGGTGTGTGGAATGGAATATTGACATGTCAGAATTTGAGTACAAGTTCATGAGATGTCAAAGTCCAAACTCTTAACCAATGGTGATACTTAAAAAGCAAAGACCTGGCTTGATGCCTGAGTCCTAACTAGGCATTGTGTTCTTAAGTGAGTTACTCAGAGTACTTGCCCTTCAGTTCAGTTATTTTTAAAGTACAAAGCATTCCTTCATTAATTATACATTTATTCATAGTAACACTCTATGCCAAAACCTGTGCTATAAATAGACTGTACAAGGATGAATAAAATATCTTTCATTAATGACCTTGGAAAGTAATGGTAATATAGTATTGACATCATAGAGTTATGTAAAGATTGAATAAATCAACAGATAAGCTCTTCAGAATAAAATCCATATTATAATGATACATGCACATGCATTATTAATATATTGGTAAAGACTAAGGGTGGTAATAATGTGTGTGTATGTGTGAGGGTCTCACATACCAAAGAGCCTCTATGTGTTTGCCTTCTAGGTATATGGCAGAAATTCATGCCAAGGAGAATGTTGTGAATGATACAGAAGGTCAGTTTTGAAAATGCTTTTCTTCATGGATGCTGCCATGAAGTCACCTACCTACAAAGAAATGATACTTTGTACTTCCCAACTTCTTGTACATTTCACAGAGGATGTAAAGAGATAGGAGGAAGTGTATGCCAGGTTGCATGCTGTGTGGTTTTAGTTTGCTAGTCACATTTATAGCCTACACAAGTAACTAAGATTCTTAACTGACTTAAGTATTTGTATAACTTTTACAGTGTTAATAATGAGTTATGAATGATTAAGCATGCATTAAGGTAGCTATTTTGTGTTTGGAGACATGTTAGTAACTGAGGACCACTTACTAGATATTATAGCATCATTCACAAAGAATACTAAACATTTGGCAAAATAAAGATATCTGAATCATCTCTTCAGAGGCTTGAAATGATTATGTTAAGAAGTGCTGCAGAGAAATCTAAGTTCCATAAGTGACTAACGAAATGAAAGTCTTCTTTGCATACAGATATTAATGTAAATATCATTTTCCTTAAGAAACATTCCACATAATTATATCACTTATGTTAAATTTAGATAAGTTTTGGCCTATACTAACAATATCTAAATTGGTATTTCAAAACTGTCCTTAAAACTAACACTTTCTACACTACTAAGAGGCCGTGTCACATGAGAATTGCAAAGAAAGAATTGAAGTTTATTTTAAAAAATACCCATAGCTTTGATTTAAAACAATAAAACAATGGGTGATATTTTGTTCTGAGATCTGATTTATTTTTGGTTTGGTAGCTGATTCTATTACTTTTTATCATGTACTTGGTTTTGACCTTCGGACTTCATTCCCTTTCATCTCATTGTTTAATTACAGGACCTGGAATCCTCTGAGCTTCATCCTCAGCTTCTGCAGTCCCCTCCTCTCTTGACCTCACTAACTCACTCAGAGCTCCACTTTCTCATTTTGACCTTGAGCTGGAGAGATCAGCAGCAGAAGCCCCCCTCTCTCGGACTTAGCATCTCTTCAATTGTGCCGCTGGTGTGGTCCTGCCTGGCCCCACCTCCTTTCTAATCCTTCTGATTCTGGCTCCAGTCCAGTTGCATCAGTTTCTCTATGCATTTCTCTGCATCTGAGTCCCTTTTTATTTTATTTTATTTTTTTTCTGAGTCTCTTTTTAAATCTGGTATCAATAAGGCAAGGCAATGTTTCTTAAACTTTATTTTGCCACTCTCATGAATTTTTGCTGCTATTCAAGTCCCACTTATATTGTTGTTAAATGGTACATTATTTTTAAATTAAAAGAATTCATTTTGTTTTTTTTTACTTTTTAAAGACTCAAACTGGTTTAAAAATCAAACCTCATATCCATCTGTTATATAGAAAAGAAATATTCCTTATCTTTTTTTTTTAACAATTTAAAAAGTTTAATCATGGAAAAAGTTAGAGGATGTAAACCACATTGTTTTAATTGAAATATATTTAGAGATAATCCCCCCAAACAGCAGACATTATATTGGGGAGAGAGGTGGGAGGGGGGGTTCAGGATGGGGAACACATGTAAATCCTTATCTTTAAAAAAGAGTAACTATAGAATGAAATTTAATGAAGACACAAATCATGGGATCGAACGCTCCCCACATATTGTTTCAGGTCTGAGGACTAGTCTCTGTTGGGACATAGAGACTAGCAAGAGATAGAGGGAAGTTACTGAACATACTGACAGTAAGCTGAGCTTTCTTTCCACAACCAGAAAGACTAAAAGATAATCAAGATTTGATTAAGGTGACAAATTGAGACAACAGTGGAGAGTTGCGCTATTGTCAATCACCACTAGCAAGTAAAGAAGGGAAGGGGCATGAGAATGCCATCAGCTAATGATGGGGGCAGGCAGGAGTTGGGTGCAGAAGTTTCAGGAACAGGGTAGAAAGGTGCAGAAGAGTTTAGCTCCTTCCCCTAATGCTGGTCCCCAGAAGCCACCATGATGTGATGATGCTCCTTACTTTCTGATATGGATAAAATATTAAAAAATAGATATTAAAAAACTGTTCCATTTTAAGGAGTAAGTGATTCCTAGTTTATGACTATGTATGATATATTTTATATAGGCTGTTCTGGTTAGCTTTCAGCATTTCTTTTCTTTTGCAATGCAACTTCATAAAATACAAAATATAAAAATTATTAAGGTAAGTCCTGGTCAAAAGGAAGGTTATGTACCAACCATTTCCATGATTAATTGAAAAGTCTTCATACTACAAAATGCTTGCCTTTGTGGTCTCCGAAGTTCATTTTAATTTATGTACCCTAAACTATGCTCAGGTTCAGTTATAGAATCTTTCAATAAAAACAGTTGCCAAAACTTTACACTATTTAAAAGGAAGTCCTTCCAAGCTGAAATTCTACAAAGCCTGTCTTATAGGTGATGATATATTAAATAAAAGGTTACTTTAATAATAATTTTTTTTGCCAGCACAGCTTCAATGCCATATAAATGTTTCCTATTCAATTACCTGCTCACATTTTTCATCCTCACTGATTTTGCAGTGATCAGAATATTTCTCTTAAGTCCCACTATGTTAATCCATCAGAGTGCTTTTTTTCATTAGGTTATGAAGTTTCCCACCCAGAATATTACCAGGAAGGATGATGGCATCTCCTATTGTTCTGCCTCTAGACTGTTACTTGTGAGGATATTTTTATTCCTCCACCCTCCTCTTATTCACGAAACATAAGGAGTTTACTATGCAGAAGGGAAAATTGGAAACCAACTAGAATCAGACTCCTTAAATCTTTCAAAGGAAACTTTTCTTGGAAATCAGCCTCTTGCTGATTAATTATGGCTTACTTAATCACCTTTTCATTGATTATTCAATGCATTTAGTAACTGGAATGTTCATTTAATGCAGAGTCAAGCTCAAAATTAAAAAATAAATAAACAGTCCACTTTGTGGTAAGCAGCAGAACATCAAGCAAAACAGATATCAAAAACTCCTCTAAGAAGGTCAATGGCTGAAAAGGATAAATAAAATTTCTTGAAAGACTGAAATCAACCAGACAGCCCCTTATACCAGAATGTAGGCAAAGGACATGCATGTCTTTGATGTAACTTTCAAGTTGTTGGTTTCCTCTTTTGTTTATTAAGTTATCTTAATAGTTAGATGACACAGAGTTAACTGACTTGCCAGTAACATCCACAAAGCTCCATCTAAAGAATGAATTGTAAACAACTTCAGCAGAGTGCTATTCTGAACTGGCACTGAGATCAATGGCCTCTGTATTGAATTGAGAATAAATAAAAGAAAACTCTTTCCAAAAATCATTTCTTTTTGCCTCCGAAGAATCCTGTAAGGGCTTCCCAGGTGGTGCTAGAGGTAAATAACCTGCCTGCCAAAGCAGGAGAAGTAAGAGATGCAGGTTCCATCCCTGTGATGGAAAGATCCCTGGAGGACGGCATGGCAACCCATTCCAGTACTTCTTCCTGGAGAATTCCATGGTCAGCAAAGCCTGGTGGCCTATAGTCCATAGAGTCACAAGGAGCCAGGTGTGACTGAGGAGACTTGGCGTGCATGTACACTACATGACAAATGTTTGCATAGTCACAGCTATGGTTTTTCTAGCAGTCATGTGTGGATGTGATAACTGGACCGCAGAGAAAGCTGAGCACTGAAGAACTGATGCTTTCGAACTGTGCTGGAGAAAACTCAAGAGTCCCTTGGACAGCAAGGATGTCAAACCAGTCAATTCTAAAGGAAATCAGTCCTGACTATTGATTGGAAGGACTGATGCTGCAACTCCAATATTTTGGCCACCTGGTGTAAAGAGCTGACTCATGGAAAGACCTGATGCTGGGAAAGATTGAGGGCAGGAAGAGAAGGGATGACAAAGGATGAGATGGTTGGATGGCATCACCGACTCAATGGACATGGATTAGAGCAAACTCAGGGAGACAGTGAAGGACAGGGAAGCCTGGCATGCCACAGTGCATGAGGTTGCAAAGAATCGGACATGACTGAGTGACTGAAAACAAAGACGTGAATAGGAATATTTGCATCAGTTCAGTTCCCTCTTTAATATCTTATTGAAAGTTATACACTTTGACATTTGAACACACAGTGAGAGCACTTGATTGGGGGAGGTGCTAAATCAGGTTTAAGCAATTTGTTATTTTGAAAAGGTAAGATAGCGGGAAGAGTAAGGTCATAGGACATCTGAAGTACTGCATTATCTATTTTCCAGTTTAGTTTAGACTAGTTCTGTTGGAATAGTTTCTCAAGTAGCAGGTATTTACTGAGTTCTGTATTAGAAGGTAGACTATTGAGGAAAGGAGCTTTCTTTCTCTAACACAATATGCCCTAGTTGAGAGAATGTATAAATAAAAGGTGATGTGCTGCAGAGAAAGATGGTGACTCTTCATGAAAAGGAGGTTTTGAAAAGGGAAAGTTAAACATGAGCTAAAACAGGCAGAGACACTTCCTTGGAAGAGTACCAATTAAACAGACTTTGGAACACAGGCAGGGTTTTATAGGCAGGGATTGTGTTTTGGATGTCTTGAATGGGAGGTAGAGAGGAATACAGAATGTGAAAGTGAAAAAGAGCTAGGAGTCTAACAGGGGTCACAGCTGGGCAGAGCAATTCTTGCTTTCTCAAGTCTGGATTTAATGCTTAAAGCCCTGCCTGAGCATGGAAGGAATGGAAGAAAAATTGGGCTTTCGACAGTTAATAAAAGACAATGTCCAATTTTATTCATTAAGTATGTGTTCCTTTGGCTAATGATTGTAGATAGGTGGATATTCATGATTTGCTGGATGAAACAGGACCAGGAAAGGCCCAAAACGTTATGCTCAAGAAATGATGAATGGCCCATTGGAATATGGTACATTTGTTGCTCTGAGCCTCAAAGTCTCCTAAGACTTGGTAGGTCTTCCAGCAAATTCTACAAATCTTCCCCTCCACCCTGGGTTTATTTATTTATTTTTCTTCTGGGGCTTCTTGCAATATTAGAAGCCATTGTACTGAGGCTACTCAAGAAATTGAAAAGGAACTGGATTACAATTGCAGATATTTGATACAAGAGATTAAACACAAATACACAAATCAAATATAAGACTAAATAAATGTGTACCAAGAGGAAAACAACCAGTTCTCATAAGGCACATGCAAAATGCTGAATTTGTTATAAAATACACACAAGGGCAAGCATGCATTTTATGTTTAACACTGGGGATTATTAACAGGATAAAACTAGGGAGGAGTCCTCCTCTCCTTATTCCACATTCTTTGGGCCTTTAGGAAGCTTTTTCTGATTCACAACATAAACTCTTAACCCTTAACCACCCATCATGTCACCCTCAATTCAAAACCATCCTCTCTAGCATTTTTTCGTGAAGTAGTTCTTCATAACAATATCACTCTGAAATGATTTCATTTATTGTCTTTCTTTCATAGTAGAATAAAACTCCATAAAAGCAGAGACTTCGATTGCCTTGGTTACTATACCCAGAATAGGGTCAGACACATTGTGGGTTTTAATAAATATTTGTTGAGTCACAAGAGACTGAGCCAGACCTGCCTGTGAGTGTCTGAGGGTTCCCCTGCAGGCGAGGGTCAGCGGTGGCCTGCTGCAAGGACAGGGCTCCTGGCAGGAGTTCTGGGAGGTGTGGCATGTGGCATAAGTCCTCTCGGAGGAGGTCACCGTTAGCCTCACCGCCATAGAGCCACAGGGAGGGCGATTCACAAACCGGAGAACAATTATGCCAAAGAGGTTCTCACACGGTTATGAAAGTTCTAGGTCCCAAAATAGGCTTCCCGACCTGGGAATCCAGCAAAGGGACTGAGAATCCCCAGGAGACCTGCCTTTGAAAGTCAGCATGATTTGATTACAGAACTTCCATAGGCCTGGGGAAAAAGAGACTCCTGGAGGGCACAAACAAAACGTGTGTGCACCAGGACCCAGGAGAAAGGAGCCATGACCCCACAAGAGACTGGGCCAGACTTGCCTGGGAGTGTCCAGGGGTCTCCTGTGGAGGCGTGGGTCAACAATGGCCTGCTGTGGGGTCAGGGGCACTGGCGGCATGTGTAGAGGAGGGCCCCATTACCTCCATTACCTCCTCTAGCTCGGCTAGAGGCCGAAATACAGGCAGGGAGCACAGCTCCACCCATCCTCAGGAAACTGAATTAAAGATTTACTGAGCATGGCTCTGCCCATCAGAGCAAGACCCAGTTTTCCCCACAGCCAGTCCTTCCCACCAGGAAGCTTGAATAAGCCTCTTATCCTCATCCATCAGAGGGCAGACGGAATGGAAACTACAAACACAGAAAACCAACCAAAATGGTCACATGGATCATAGCTTTGTGTAACTCCATGAAACTATGAGCCACGCCATGTAGGGCCATCCAAGATGGACGAGTCATGGTGGAGAATACTGACAAAAAGTGATCCACTGGAGAAGGGAATGGCAAAACACTTCGGAACTATTGCCTTGAGAACCCCATGAACAGTATGAAGAGACAAAAAGAGATGACACAGAAAGATGAACTCCCTAGGTCAGTCGGTGCCCAATATGCTACTAGAGAAAAGCTAAGAAACAGCCTAAGAAGGAATGAAGGGTCTGAGCAAAAGCATAAACAATGCCCAGGTGTGGATGTGTCTGGTGGTGAAAGCAAAGCCCAATGCTGTAAACAGCAATATTGCATAGGAACCTGGAATGTTGGGTCCGTGAATCAAGGTAAATTGGAAGTGGTCAAGCAGGAGATAGCAAGAGTGAACGTCGACATTTTAAGAAACAGTGAACTAAAATGGATGGGAATGGGCAAATCTAATTCAGATGATCATTCTGTCTACTATTGTGGGCAAGAATCAGTTAGATGGAACAGAGTAGCCCTCATAGCCAAAAAAAGAGTCTGAAATGCAATACTTGGGGGCAATCTCCAAAAATGACAGCAGGATCTCAATTCATTTCCAAGGCAAACTGTTCATTATCACAGTAATTAAAGTCTATGCCCCAACCACTAATGCCGAAGAGGACGAACAGTTCTATGAAGACCCACAAGACCTTCTAGAACTAACATAAAAAAAAAAAAAATGTCACTTTCATCAGAGAAGGCTGGAATGCAAAATTAGGAAGTCAAGAGACACCTGGAGTAACAGACAAGTTTGGTCTCGGAGTACAAAAAGAAGTAGGACAAAGACTAACAGAGTTTTGTCGAGAGGACGCACTGGTCACAACAAACATTTTTTCCTAACAACACAAGAGGTGACCCTATACAGGGACATCACCAGAAGGTCAATACTGAAATCAGATTGATTACATTCTTTGTAGCTGAAGATGGAGAAGCTTTATACAGTCAGCAAAAAAAGACCGGGAGCTGACTGTGGCTCAAATCATGAACTTCTTATTGCGAATTTCAGACTTAAATTGAACAAAGTAGGAAAAACCACTAGACCATTCAGGTATGACCTAAATCAAGTCCCTTATTATGCAGTGGAGGTAACAAAAAGATTCCAGGGATTAGATCTGATAAGTGTGCCCGAAGAACTATGGACTGAGGTTTACAACATTGTACAGGGTACAGGAGGCAGTGATCAAAACCATTCAAGAAAGAGAAATGCAACAAGGCAAAATGCTTCTCTGAGGAGGCCTTACAAATAGCTCAGAAAATATGGGAAACCAAGGGCTAAGGAGAAAAGGTAAGATGCCCATCTGAATGCAGAGTTCCAAAAATAGCAAGGAGAAATAAGAAAACCTTCTTAAGTTAACAGTGCAAAGCAATAGAGGAAAACAACAGAATGGGAAAGACTAGACATCTCTTCAAGAAAATTAGAAATACCAAGGGAACATTTCATTCAAAGATGGACACAATAAAGGACAAAAACAGTAAAGACCTAACAGAAGCAGAAGATATTAAGAGGAGGTGGCAAGAATATACAAAAGAACTGTAAAAAAATTGTCTTAATGACCCAGATAACCATGATGGTGTGATCACTCACTTAGAAACCACACATCCTGGAGTGTTAAGTGGACTATAGTAAACATTACTATGAACAAAGCTAGTGGAGATGATGGAACTCCAGCTGAGCTATTTCAAATCCTAAAAGATGATGCTGTGAAAGTGCTGCACTCAATATGTAAACAAATTTGGAAAACTCAGCAGTGGCCACAGGATTAGAAAAGGTCAGTTTTCATTCTGATCCCAAAGAATGGCAATGCCAAAGAATTTTCAACCTACTGCACAATTGCACTCATTTCACATGCTAGCAAGGTAATGCTCAAAGTCCTTCAAGCTAAGTTTCAACACTATGTGAACCGAGAACTTCCAGATGTACAAGCTGGATTCAGAAAAGGCAGAGGAACCAGAGATCAAATTGCCAACATCCGTTGGATCATAGAAACAGCAAGATAATTCCAGAAAAAAAAACCATCTACTTCTGCTTCATTGATTATGCTTAAGACTTTGACTGTGTGGATTACAACAAACTGTGGAAAATTCTTCAAGATACTGGGATACCAGACCATCTGACCTGCCTCCTGAGAAACCTGTATGTAGGTCAAGAAGCAACAGAACCAGACCTGGAACAACGGATTGATTTAATATAGAGAAAGAATTATGTCAAGATTATATATTGTTACCTGCTTATTTAACCTACATGCAGAGTATATAATGCAAAATGCTCGGCTGGATGAAGCTCAAGCTGGAATCAAGATTGCTGGGAGAATATTAATAACCTCAGATATGCAGATGACACCACCCTTATGGCAGAAAGTGAAGAGGAACAAAGAGCCTCTTGATGAAAGTGAAAGAGGAGAGTGAAAAAGTTGGCTTAAAACTCAACATTCAGAAAACTAAGATCATGGCATCGCGTCCCCTCATTTCATGGCAAATATAAGGGGGGAAAGTGGAAACAGTGAGAGATTTTGTTTTCTTGGGCTCCAAAATCACTGCAGATGGTGACTGCAGCCATGAAATTAAAAGATGCTTGCTCCTTGGAAGAAAAGCTATTATCAACCTAGACAACATATTAAAAAACAGAGACATCACTTTGTCAACAAAGGTCCGTCTAGTCAAAACTATTGTTTTTACCAGTAGTCATGTATGGAAATGAGAGTTGGACCATAATGTAGGCTGAGCGCCAAAGAATTGATGCTTTTGATCTTTGGTATTGGAAAAGACTCTTGAGAGTCCCTTGGACTGCAAGGACATCCAACCATTCAATCCTAGGGGAACTCAGCCCTGATTATTCATACATTGGCCTCCTGATGGGAAGAGCCGACTCATTGGAAAAGACCGTGATGCTGGGAAAGATTGAAGGCAGGAGAGAAAGGGACAACAGAGGGGGAGCTGGTTGGATGGCATCACCCGCTCGATGGTCATGGGTTTGAGTAAACTCCGGGTGACAGTGAAAGACAGAGAGGCCTGGCGGCCTGCAGTCCAAAGGGTCAGAAAGAGTCGAACACAACTGAGTGACTGAATAGCAACAAAGATTATATATTTTTTCTTGATCTCTTCCTTTAGAAAGGATGTGGAACAATAACTGAATTAGTAGTAACAACTTCCTGATGGTTCTTCACCATGAAAATGAGGAAGAAAAATAAGTATAGAGGATAAAGACAAAATCTGTTTTGAAAAAATAAGGAAGATGATTGATGACAACAATAGACACAGAGGGACTGAACAGCATTAAAAAAGGAAAATTGATAACTGATCCTGCCCCATAGTAGGGACTCATTAAATGCATAAAGACTTTACCATGTTTAACTTCAAAAATTGTAGAGTGCCTTATGATGCCTGTTATAACATGTTAGATTCTTTTGCCCTCTAAAAAAGTCCTTAAAATGTTAGAATACAGTACCTCAATATTTATTGCAACATCTTCCCTAATACAGAGAACTTATACTGTCTTATCTGGGGTACAAACTTATATGAAGTGACTTTACCAATCTCATTCCCCAAGTTTTACAAGTGCTGTATAGATTATCTGTGGTGGGCTATAGTTCATGGGGTTGCAAAGTCAGACACGAGTGAGAAACTAAACCACCAAAGATTATCTGACACTCTGAAGGTCTTAATTTTTGTCAAATTAATAATAAAAAATATTAGTTATTCAGACTAAGTCACTTCAGTCGTGTCCGACTCTGTGCGACCCCATAGACGGCAGCCCACCAGGCTCCCCGTCCCTGGGATTCTCCAGGTAAGAACACTGGAGTGGGCTGCCATTTCCTTCTCCAATGCATGCATGCTTGCTAAGTCGCTTCAGTCATGTCCAATTCTGTGTGACCCCATGGACAGCAGCCCACCGGGCTCTTCAGTCCACGGAATTCTCTAGGCAAGAATACTGGAGTGGGTTGCCATTCCCTTCTCCATGTTCAGACTGTACACTTTGGTAAATGCAGTTATGGCATCAAACCTCCCAGTAGTTTAGGGAAAGAGAGCCTAATAAATTAATTATACAATATTCTCCACACACAAAAACTATGTGATTTAGTTGTTTTTAAAACAGTATTATTACCATTTTAAAGGTATACCTTGAGAACATCATGGGATCATGGAGATAATAAGATTAATTAGTTAGATTTGGCCTGGCTTTCAGTTGGTGACTTTGAGACAAATTATTTCTAGGTAAAAAATTAGCTTAAACAACTTTCGGGTGACTTAATTTTTTTAGGTGATTGTTTTTATTTTCCTCACTTTCATTGCCAACTTTAGACTCTGGACAAAAATCTCAAAATTTACAACTGAAATTTTACAGGAAGGCCTAATATTACAAGGTTTATTGCTTGGTTTGTGAGATTTAAGAGTTGTGGACAGTTTGGATTAGGTTTTGCTAGAAAAGCATCAGTGAAAAAAAAATAAAATCAAATAATTTTTTAAAGAAAAAAGTGACTTTTCCCCTACCAATAAAACTTCTAAAAGTCAGTACATATGACTTTGTCTTCAAAAACAGACATTAAAAGTGGCAGATATAGGACCTGTTCAGGCAAAGACTGAAAACAGAAGATAAAGGAAATTGGCTGAAAGAGGAATGTTTCTCCAGTAGAACTGGCAATGAAAGTGACCAGGCCCAGGGTAATGGTCCATGCAGCCAAGATTTGTGTGCAGTGGGAGGGTCTCAGGAAACTAAAGGAAGGTTTAGAGAATGCAGGATTGGGCAGGGGAAGTTGAAGTACAAAGCTATTGAAAAGGAGGCCTCAGACAATCCTATGAGGAGCTCCAGACCCAGCAGAACCCTTCAAGACTTGCTCCAGTTGGAGGTCAAGGCCCAGGCCCTTATTTGGCTGCATGAGGCAGCTATGAGATTAAGACTATCTTCTCAGGGGGCATCACAGTGGGTCTGCCTAAAGGTAAGACCTGAAGAGGGACTCAGCTCGAAGAGCCATTGGCCATACCACCATCAGCTAAGGCAACAAGCAACTCAGTTTTGGTAGAGAATCTGGGTCACATATCACAGGATCCAGGCAGAGAACATTATGTTACTGAAAAAGACAGCATTTACAAAAACCTACTTTTGATTCTATTCAGGAAGCTCTAGTATACATAGAAAAACACATGATAAAATAACAACATCTTGCCATTAAAAAAAAAAAAAGAAAGGAAGGAAAGAAGGAAGGAAGGAGAAAGCACAGCGTAGATAAAAGGAATCGCCTCAGTGTAAGATTCTTGAGATAAAGGGCCCTGCCTAGATAGTTTACCACTTAAGAGTATTTGAAAATATTCTGAGACATAACACGTGTTCAAAACTTACTGTTTCATATAATCAACGCATTCATTATTCCTAGGCGGTTTTAAAATCAACAGAAACAGTTTGCCATGAAAACAATAGGCGGAAAAATCTCCTTTGGTTGCTTGGTTGACACTCTTGTAGCTTCCTTTCTGTAATGAACTACTTTTTTTCCTGTTAAAAGCAACCCTAACCTGTTATAGCTGGCTCAGCAGTCTTCTCAGAAAGGAAAGGAAAGACTCATCTAAAAGGATCATTGTGAATTTTCTTCAGGTTCACGTTAACTTGCCCACCGCTCTGAGCAGAGTTTGGTTTCAAACTGGGGCTCAGTCACTTAAGAACTCTGTGACCAGAAGCTGGTTTCTCAACCTGTCTCAGTCTCAGTTACCAGATTTCAAATGTGAAATGTTAGTGCAAAGGTGCAGGCTTCTTGTGAACTTTTAATTAAAGCTTTTTTGCAGAGCTAAAAGGATACTTGGGAAATTTTGCTAACAATTCTATTGAAGTGGGACATTTCTTTATACAAAGCACAGAGCCTAGAAATCACAAAGGACAACTTTGTGTGTGGTATCTTTTTTTAAGTTTGGAAAGAGATTCAATTTATAAAACAAGAAAATATCTATAACATTTAACAGAAGGCTGACATTTTAAATACATTAAAGCATTCTGGGCTTTCCCAATGGCTCAGTGGTAAAGAATCTGCTTGCAATGCAGGATATCCAGGCTTGATGCCTAGGTTGGGAAGATCCCCTGGAGGAGGAGATGGCAACCCACTCCAGCATTCTCGCCTGGAGAATCCCGTGGACAGAAGAGCCTACAGTCCATAACTTCACAAAGAACTGGACATGACTGAGCATACACACACACAAAGTATTTCATGGGATACTGAGGATAAGGCCAAGAACCCAATTAAAAATTGAGTAAAGGACATACAGATGTAGTTCCAAGAAAACAAAATATAAATGATGCATGAATATATGGCAAAGATTCATTCTAGTGTCTAACTTAAAGATAAAATTTGCAATAACGACACAAATTTTCACTTTTCAAAAAGCAAAATGTAAAAAAAGAAAGAGAAGGGGCAACATACACTGCATCAGTGAAGGTCCAGCTATTCATGTTCATGGCTGGTAGAAGTGTAAATTAGCGTGATCTCATTGGAGAATAATTTGGAAATAGGTATTAAAATAAAAATAAACATTTTTTGACCCAGAAATTTAATCTCCAGGAATGTGTACTACTGATAAATTTATTCCTGTATAAAGATTTGTTGCAGTATTATTTGCAGCAGGAAAAGACCAAAATAAACCTGTATTTATCTCAGGAAGGCTTTATTCAATAACAATATATGTATATACTCACAACACTTATATATATATATATATATATATATACACACACACATATATAAATTTATGTTCTGAAAACAATAAGGAACTTACTGTACATCTTCCTGTGGAAAGAAGTCAAAATTA
Source organism: Cervus elaphus (assembly GCF_910594005.1). NCBI lineage: Eukaryota > Metazoa > Chordata > Mammalia > Artiodactyla > Cervidae > Cervus > Cervus elaphus. The sequence goes on along the minus strand of NC_057826.1, from coordinate 9,041,976 downwards.
AACAAGAAATAAAAGCAAAATATAGAAGACTGTAATATATTTCCAGTTACATAATGATATAAGGATATGCATATTTGTAGACAAACTATATTGAAAATAAAATAATTGGAGGCTTATCTGCAAACCTTCACCTCAAAGAGGAGACTGGGGCCTTAGGATGAGAAAGAGAGATACTTTTTCATTGTATATACTTTGTCCAGCTTGGTTTGTGAACTATACACATATTGTTTTCAAATTGCAAATACAGCAACTCAAAACGAAAATTTTAGAGAGCACTTATCTAGTCTATTTCATTTAGTGTTATATGCTTACTACCTGAATCTCGGTCTGGCACATAGTGAACAAAAATATCATTACATTAATTCACATTTAAAAATTACATAGGAATTTAGGATTCCCACTTTATAATCTCCAGCCCAGATTCTTCTCTTGTGCTCTTGAAAAGCATTTCAACTGTGCTTTTGGAACCGCTTCCTAAATATGCCGTAGTTACAGCATTCTCAGCACACTCAAGATTTGGGTCCATAGTCACCTCTCCTCTAAGATCTCCTGATTTTTTAAACTCTATCTCACTTAATGGTATGACCATTCACTGAAAACAGAAGCCAAGATTTTGATTCTATTTTATCACTAATGTTACTGACATTGATTTAGTTCACTTAAGCAGTGCAATCGAACCTCTCCCCTCTTCTTTTGCATTATAGATTTATGTAGCCAGAGAAAGACTGCTGAAGTGTAATTATCATCATATAATTCCTGAATTTACAACTCTTTCATGATCTCCCACTAACTGCAAGATAAAGTCCCAGCTGTTGCCTATGGCCTATGTGGTGCTTCATGTTTGATGTCCTCCCCAACTGTGCAGCACTCCTAAGATACTGGGCTACTTGTATTCTTGTTGCATGCTGTTTCACACTTACATACCTGTAATGATCTCTCAACAACCTCAGGTATGGAGATGATACAACTCTAATGGCAAGAAGTGAAGAGGAACTGAAGAGTCTCTTGATGACGGTGAAAAGGGAGAGTGAAAAAGCTGGCGTAAAACTCAACATTCAAAAAACTAAGATCATCACATCTGATCCCACCACTTCATGGCAATTAAATGGAGAAAAAGTAGAAACAGTGATGGATTTTCTTGGGCTCCAAAATCACTGCAGACAGTGACTGCAGCCACGAAATTAAAAGATGCTTGATCCTTGGAAGAGAAGCTATGACAAACCTAGACAGCATGTTAAAAAGTAGAGACATCATTTTGCCAACAAAGGCCTGTATAGTCAAAGCTGTGGTTTTTCCAGTAGTCATGTATGGATGTGAAAGTTGAACCATAAAGAAGGTTGAATGCTGAAGATTGATGCTTTCCAATTGTGGCACTGGAGAGGATTCTTGACAGTCCCATGAACTGCAAGGAGTTCAGAGCAGTCCATTCTAAAGGAAATCAGTCCTGAATATTCATTGGAAGGACTGATGCTGAAGCTGAAGCTCCAATACTTTGGCCACTTGATGCAAAGAAGAACTGACTCATTGGGAAAGACCCTGATGCTCAGCTTCCAGGGTGGCTCAGGGGTAAAGAATTTGCCTGCAATATAGGAGATGCAGGTTCGATCCCTGGGTCAGGAAGATCCTCTGGAGAAGGAAATGGAAACCCACTCCAGTATTCTTGCCTGGGAACTCCCATGGACAGAGGAGCCTGGTGGGTTATAGTCCATGGGGTCACAAACATGTTCAACAGAGCTGAGTGACTAAACAACAAATAAAACTTTTGCTGGGAAAGATTGAGGGTAGGAGGAGAAGGGGGTGAAGGAGGATGAGATGGTTCGATGGCATCACTGACTCAATGGACTTAAGTTTAAGCAAACTTTGGGAGATAGTGAATGACAGGGAAACTGGGTGTCCTATAGTCTATGGGGCCTCAAAGAGCTGGACATGACTTAGTGAGTGAACAACAAAAATAGTATGCTTGTAGACACACTTCTCTCTGGCTAAATTACCCACTCCTTGTTTTATCCTAAAAAAATACTATCTCAACCCTTAATGTACAGCAGAGGTGTCCTTTGAGAAGCCGTTAGTCAGACTAGCTATTCTCACATTCTTAAATGGGCTTCTATAAATATACTTACAAAATAATGAGGTAACTCTCTGCCTGTCTGGTTCTTCACTAGACTATCATTTAGAGGGTTGACTAGCACTGAGCTAAAAGCAAATAGGGAGACTGTTGTAGGAAAACATCAGGCGGGCAAACTTGGAACTGATGGAATAAGTGTTATAATTTACAGAAAGGAGCTAAAATTTATTATCTACTATATGCAAGTCTTTGTGACCTTCCTGAAACCTTCCCCAAGTTTTGCTGATAGTATCCTTGTTAAACTCCCCTAAAATAACCCACTTCGATGGAGCCATCTATTTTCTGCCTGCACTGTGACTGATGAACAGTCTCACTCCTGGCTGGTGTTTACGAGTTCATACTACTAAACTATGTTAGATTACTAACGGGTTTTCTCCAATTGTTCTTATTAAAAAGAAAGTGTTTGTGAGTGTTCTCATAGTTCCTTTGTTTTGTATGAGAGATTTTTTTAAGAACTCGTTTATAAGTCAATTTTTATACTTCTAAGGACAATTTTGTAAAAAGTTGTTACTGATATTCTGGAATACAGGTTTAACCTTATGGAGGAACTATCTCATCTTTCCTCTCACTTCTTACAGTCTGCCTTTTGTTCTTATCCTCGAAACCCACATCTTTATGTATCTTTATAAGCACAGACTTAGTTATTCATCAATTTATTCACTTAAAACTATTTCTCCCACCTAATTTACATTATTGGCTATAAAGGCTAAGTTCCTTTATCAGAATTCAGTCTCATTTTTGTAAATCCAGTATCAAGAAAATTCTCAAAAGCAATTCATTCAAATTCAGCATTTCTGTTAATGATCTGCTAATATTTGATAAGAATTATTGATATAGAAACGGAGAAGGCAACTTTTTATTTACATTGATTACCAGTCAAGCTATAATCACACAACAAATTTTAATCAAAGAATTTTTATTGTTCCTGTTAGTTCTAGATGAGAATAACTGATTTTGTGGCTTATTGACTCAATAATGTTGAAATATGAAAAACTAATGCTACAATGATAAACATTTTAAGTTAGCAAAAATAGAACTAAAAAAGAGAAACTATTCTATGTAATAAAGAGAATTAGATTTGTTTCTTTAATGGAAGAAAATTAATATCAGTTGAGCACATTATACTAGATATTGTTAAGTATTTTCATGTAGCATTTCATTTAATCAGCAGAGAAATTTTCTTAGAAAGTATTACTATTTTGCTTTTGTTGTCGATAGAAAGGATCATGGCTCAGAGAGATTTTGAATCTTGACAACAACCATATTCTCAGCTCAGTACTCAAATCTCAGACCCTAGATGTATTTGTTACCATAACTATCTGCTATAACAACTCCCAGATCCTGACTTTCCCTTAAAAAAAAAAATGCTGGGCTATTTCTCTTTATCAACTTGTCTAGCTATTTAAAGTAGCTATTTTTTTTAATAAGAATGAATGTATGAAAAGTGTCTGAAAGGGTACTTATCTATTGTTAATCATGGATAGCTTAGATAGTAGGTTTCAAATGACTTTAAAAATATTGTTCTTTATTCTGGTTAATACTGATTCTTTAAAAAATGAGCATTCATTTCTTTTATAATTTCCCATCCCAAATAACTAAAAAACACACTGCTTCTATACATATTTGGAAGGTCCCATGCTTCATCTTATGTCAGACTATGGTTTGAACTGTCCTATTGTGGTTTTTTTCAGTTTTATTGAGATATAATTGACACAAAACATTGTACTGTCCAAGTTTCCCAGCAAGTAATTTGATATAAGCACACACTACAAAATGATCACCACAGTAAGTTTAGTTAACATCCATTGCCTCACAGATATAAATTATTTTTTGTGATGATCATCTTTAAGATTTACGCGATTAGCAGCTTTCAAATATATGTACACTACTGTTAACCGTAGTCACCATGCAGTATATTATATTCTCCAGAACATATTTACCTTATAATAGAAGCTTTTATCTTTTGACTGCCTTCACCTATTTTCCCCAACCCTACCTTCCAGCTCTGGCAACCATCAGTCTATTTTCTGTATCTATAAGTTTGCTTTTCTAGATTCCACATATAAATTATATCATATAGTACTTGTCTTTCTCTGATTATTTCACTAGCATAAAACCTTCAAGGAGATCATCCATGCTGTCACAAATGACAGGATTTCCTTCTTTTATGGAGAAATGATATTCCATTATTATTTACATCTTTTTATCTATTCATCCAATAGACATCCAACTGTCAACTGTCAAGATACAGTTGCTTCCATATCTTGGCTACTGTAAATAATGCTATAATAAACATGGGGGTGCATACATCTTTGTGAGTTCATGTTTTTACTTTCTCTGCATAAATACCCAGAAGCGAACTATTGGATCATGATAGTTTTGTTTTTTAATTTTTTTGAGGAAGCTCCATATTGTTTTCTGTATTGGCAGCACCAATTACCTTCACGCCAACAGTGCACAGGGGTTTTTCTACATATTCTTTTCTACATATTCTCACCAACACTGGTAATATTTAAAACAAGAGCCAGTCTAACAAGTGGAGGTTCGTATTTGCACTCCCCTGCCAAGCAGTGATCTGAGCACCTATATATTTTGACCATCTGTATATATATTTGGAAAATGTATATTAGATCCTCCATCTATTTTTAATCTTTTTTTTTGTTCTTGCTTTGTCTTTTTTTTTTTGCTGTTGCTGTTGTTGAGTTGGATGAGTTCCTTATATATTTTGGATATTAACCCTTTGTCAGATATATGATTTACAAGTAATTTCTTTCATTCTATAGGTTGTTTTATCATTTTGTTGATGGCTTCCTTTGCTGTGTCAAAGATCTTTAACTTGTAGCTCCGTTTTTTGGTTTGTTTTTTTTTTTTTGCTTTTTTTGTCTCTACTTTTGGTGTCAATGTCCAATCTTGGTAGTTTGACTACATTTTTCATCTTGTTCATACTATAAGTACAACTGGGATTTTGCTACTGGGATGGCAGCAAAAACCAAGCTGCCGCCAATTCTATGCAATCATGCAAGATTCCCAAAGGAGGCAGTGCTGTATTCATTAATAACATGTGGCTGCATGGTCAGCTGGGACATCAACGTCAGTTGGCAAAAATGGAGAGAGAGACAGAAGAGAAAGAATCACATGAGAGGCTTTATGGGCCAGGCTCGACAGTGGTGCATGTCAAACCCATACACATCCCCTTGGCTAGAATTCAGTCATATGGTAATATTTAAGTAAAAGAAGCCCTGAAAAACAAGTCTAGATATGTGCCCGGTGAAAAAGGGAAATGGATGCTGTGAATAACTAATTGGTTTCTGCCATAAAAAAAATTTGGGAGCCCTTTACTAAAATTCATCTGTAGTATCCTCTTGTCCTCTTATAGGTTACTAACTTTACCAATAAACCATCAATTATTTTAACAAGTACTAGGCTAAGTCAAAAGGACTGTACCAGAATTAGGGTTTTTAAGAGTTTCCATGACTGGCTACTTTATTTTTGGGGGAAGAGTCTCACTAATGATATGGATCTGCTATTTATCACTGCGTTAACTTCCTCTGAGGATGTGATAATGACTAGCATCACTTGCAACTTTATCTATTACTTGTACTTTTTCAATAAATTCCATGTGAACACTATCTAGGAAACTCTGAACTATTTCTATCCCCAACCCTCAAGCCTAAGAATTTAATTTGCCTCAAGTATTTAAAAAAGTGAATCATTCTCCTAACCTATTTCAACAGCTTACTAGAAGGAATACATTGGATAAAATTTATCTCAATTGCTGTCTTTTTCACACTCCTCAGTGTTTATCATGAAAATGGGATCACTGCATAAAAAAACAAAAAAAAGCACTTGGCAAAGTCTCCTTCAATGAAAACACCAACAACTTAGCCTCATTAAATAAATACACTTATCACATTTGTATTACAAACATCCATTTTTATCACATGAGAAAATATCAGGTATAAAAATAACAAATTTGCTGCAATTCTTGATCCTACTAGGTTTAATAAAAATTTAAAGATATACTGGGGTATTTTCCATATAATATAAATAATGATTTAACTTTTTGACAGATTGAATTTCAAATATGGCTAGAAAAGAAAATATTAATCAACAAATATTCTAGCATTCAGATTCATGATTTGGGCTTAAGATCTGAAAATGGATCCTGAATTAACCAGGTCTTAAGGAATTTGATTCAAAATTTCTGAGGTAGGTAAGCTTCTATAACATCTAGGCTTTGATTTTTTTGTTTTTTTTCTTGTATTAACTGATCAGGGTAGATATGTTTTAGCCAAACATCTGCTTGGTTAACCCCAGAATTGAATTGGTTTCATTTCAGAGCTATAATTTTCTAGTAGAAAATAGTAATGAATCAACCATAAAAAACAAACTACCTATTGCATTTAACTTCCTAATTCTTAGGAAGAAAATATATAATTCTTTTTACAACCTTCTAATCTTAAATACATTTTTTGCTTTACATCAGCTTGCTATGGTCCACACGGTAGAAATACTTATCTCAAAGTCCACTTCAATGAAAATGAAATATAAAAATACAATGTTCAAATCTTTGTTCTTAAACTTGTAAAGTCTGCTTTGAACAATGCAAAATACAACAGGCAAGTTACAACAACTACACAAATATCGGTTATCTCAGAGTTGAATGTATGTGCAGATTTTACTTGGTTTACTTCATCCTGGAGAAACAGAAATGGCTTCATCATGAACAGAATTGTTTTCATAACAGAGCATTCCTCACTTATGATACAAGCCCTTTCAGTGCAAACTGAGCACATTGTTATTGACAATTGAATGGTGACTTTCAAAAGGACTAAACCTGAAGGTCATTTTTGCCATTCTCATTTTCTAAGACTTCACAGAAGTGCAGAAAATGTCCAGGCATTATTTTTTCCTACTATATGTGTTGAAATTAAGCCAGAGAGCTAATGAGTTCATCTGTCATATGAGCTTCAATCTTCAATGTTAAAGAAATTAGACTATCCTCTCACTTTTTTTTTTTTTTTGCAATGACCAACAATAATAGAAGGGGCTTGACTGGTTTCTGAAAGGACATTAGTTTTTATAACCATCTAAACAGATGTCTCTAAACTATGATCTATGGGCCAGATATAGCCATCTACCTGTTTTTGCCATCTTAAGCAAATGGAACCATTTAAAATCTTATTTAAAAGCTACATCATAGTTTGTCAAAAAGCATAACACCTTTTTTTTTATTCATAAAAAGGGGGTTCAGCGCAGTACATGGAAATATGTGCTCTAAAGTCAGAATGGGTATGGCACTGTGTGCCCAGGTTACATAACTAAGAATGAGTTTTCATTTTCCAGAACTGTTCTGTGCTGAGTCTCTCAACATTAACCTGGTAATTCATTCCTTATATATTCAACTTCTGAATGCAAATTCCTGAGGAAATGTGTGGAGGAGAGGACATGAAAGGACATAAAGATTACATCTGAAATAATTTCTAGAAATGATACAAACATATTATCTAATAAGAAAGTGAACACATCTCAGGTGGTTATAATTACTTTTGGTTTACAAAAAATTACCAGTTTTGTATAAAGGATGCTCATTTTATGACAGCGACAATTTGATACCCCTTCTTAAGGGAATGCATAGCATATTTCATCTGAGAAATGTATGAATTTTATAACAGTGTTAACAGTGATGCAGGAAGATGGTTAAGCAAAATCAAAAGAGATTACACAAACACATAGGCACTGGAAAAAACTGCAAAGCTCATTACTTCTGTGGTTCTGTGATGTGGCTTAAATATATTCATCCATCATTGAAATCTATAGAACTTCTAGTGTTAATTTAGACTTGCTGACAGTTGTGTGGGAGGACTAGTGTCAAAAACACAGCCATATACTTTGCACCCCTTAGTTAAATGTCACTCACATTTTCCAATATGAACCTTTTATTGACTGAGATTTCACCTCAGAGGTGAAGACTGGCAGTGCAGAATGCTTGGTTGTTTTGAATTAGTTATTTGTTTGATGCAGAGTCAAATAAATGCCCAAGTCAATCAAGAGATTTCCAAATGCCTTTGAATTTTCAGGGCATAAGTAAAGCTTTGCCTTTGAAAGGACAGCAAATTTAACTTCATGTTACAAGACCTGCATCTATGTCACTAGAAGCACCATTTTTCAAATGGTTCCTAGGGAGAAGATTAAAAAAAAGAAGTCAATCCTGGCCAACATTCTGACATCTGCTTTCCTCAGGGATTTAGAACAAAATTGTCGCCATTAGTTCAGTGTGAATTGATGCCTCTGGATATTTTTAGGAAAGAGAAACTTTAAAACAAGTGAGATATTATATCCATCCAAAAGAGCTGCAGGCAAAAGGTGTTATGCTTTGTGACAAATTGTGATATGGCTTTTGAATAAGTGACTCTCAATTTTCTGTTATAATTCTTTTGTTATTACATATACTAGAAATTATAGGTAAGTTGTCTCTTTAGAACATTGCTTATCATATTAGTACCCATGATACAGGTAAACAAGTGGCTCATCTTTACACTTTAAAAATAAACTATCTTAAAAAAAAACAAAACAAAAACAAACAAACAAAATAAACTATCTTAAAAATTTTTAAGTCTAGAAAAAAATTCTGAAAAATTTGACTTACACAGTAGCTTGTTACCATCAAAAAGTAGGTGTGAAAACAGTGGATACTTATTGGAAAATGCCTTTTGAATAATACATTCAAAATTGATACATTCAGAAATATAAGATTATTCAAAAACATGATTCCAATAAATACATTATTTTATCTAGTTTATTTTGATAAACTGCTTTCATAGGCTTTCTTAATTTAATACTTGGTAAATGATCCCCAGCTGAATTATGAAAGTTCAGCTCTAACTCCTCTGTTACTCAACCGTGCAGAATGATGTTGTGAAGGTGGTGATAACTATGAGAAGTAAGCTACTGTTACTAGCAAAAACAACAACTAACCCATTATTGAGGGCTTACTATATGCCTGATCCAGTTCTACATAAATGCTTATTAATATCCCTAATGTAAATACTATGAATAACCAGCTTTCACCGATAACAACATTGATATTTAGAAAAGCTGACAAGTACTGCTAAGTTTACACACTAGAAAATGGTATGGAAATAAAGAATGACATGCTCTAGCCAATCCAACATCTTGCACAATATACACTTTTCATGGATTTTTAACAATGAAATATTCTGGACTTATTGTAAAACCATATACCACCAAAATTATATTTATAATTATATATTTACTGATAGAAGAAGAACCATTAAAAAGAAAAAGTTTTAGATTTATCACGCATACTAGTCATTAATATTTTGACTTTCCCTAATGCAACTGAGTTTGTCTTTTGGAATTCCACGAATGATAGGAGTCCCATGTACCTCTTATTAGCTTTGGGACATTAGTTAATCTCTGAATAATTTTTCCATCTTTCAACTAAGCATAATGAAAGCATCCACATCATATTCCTATGAGAATTGAAGAAGAAATGTAATTAGAATGAGCCTGGTAAGGTATAAAGTGCATACAATTATACATTATTGTTAATAGACACAAAAATGTCATATTCATAATTCTATATAACAGGAAGCATGTGCTTAGTCGCTCAGTGGTGTCTGAGTCTCTGGGACCCCATGGACTGTAGCCCACCAGGCTCCTCTGTCCATAGAATTTCCCAGGCAAGAACACTGGAGTGGGGTTGCCATTTCCTTCTCCAGGGGATCTTCCTGACCCAGGGATCAAACTCATGTCTCTTGCATCTCCTGCATTGGCAGGTGGATTCTTTACCACTAGCACCAGCTGGGAATGCTACCAATAAATATATGGTTTTATGCATGCACATATTAACTTTTAGTTTATTTTTTTTTATATCCTTCAGTATTTCCTATTATAGAATCAGTCATAGAAACTGAAAAAAAAATTTTTAGTCTCACTGCTAGAGGTATTGAAGATCAGTTAATTAGCATTACTTAACTGCATTCGGGCTCAGAGGTTAAAGCGTCTGCCTGCAATGCAGGAAACCTGGGTTCAACCCCTGAGTCGGGAAGATCCCCTGGAGAGGGAAATGGCACCCCACTCCAGTGTTCTTGCCTGGAGAATCCCATGGAGGGAGGAGCCTGGTGGGCTACAGTCCATGGGGTCGCAAAGAGTCGGACACGATTGAGCACTTTCACTTCACTCACAACTTCATTCTAATGTACAGCATGGTGACTATAGTTAACAATACTGTATTATATACTTTAAAATTATTGAGAGTAGGTCTTAATTTCTATTATTGCACACACAAAGGTAATTATGTGAGAAGATGTAGGTGCTAATTAATCTTACGATGGTACAGAACCTGAAGTTGGGTTCACTCAGCCACACACAGAGCAAAGCGAATCTACTGACATCAGTAGACTGTGTCACCGGAGGACTTTCAGGGAAGAGATTTTGAAGGGAGTGTGAAGATGAGGACTACAGACAACCTGATCAGCTTGTGCTCAACTGCGGGATTAGGTGAAGTTTTGAGCACTATCAACCTTTCTGGTCTCAACTGATGTGGGTCTACATGCCGCTGCTGCTGCTAAGTCACTTCAGCCGTGTCCGACTCTGTGCGACCCCACAGATGGCAGCCCACCAGGCTCCCCCGTCCCTGGGATTCTCCAGGCAAGAGCACTGGAGTGGGTTGCCATTTCCTTCTCCAGTGCAAGAAAGTGGAAAGCGAAAGTGAAGTCGCTCAGTCATGTCTGACTGCTAGCGACCCTATGGACTGCAGCCTACCAGGCTCCTCCGTCCATGGGATTTTCCAGGTGAGAGCACTGGAGTGGGGTGCTGCTGCCTTCTCCGGGGGTCTACGTGCTTACAGTAAACAGTTTTCATCTGGTGGAAATGTACTTGCTGTAAAAACGATTAGGAATGTATGTCAGTCCTTTTTTCTGTATCTTTCAGAGAACTGGGAGTTCAGTGCTTCTCCTGTGTGGCAGATTTATACTCTAAATCATTACCAGTTTTCCAGCTGAAAAGATATTCTTTCTTCCTATATCTTAAAATTTCCATAATTATTAACTCTTGAGCCAGCCTTTTCAGACTCTAGTGAGGCCTGGGGGACTAAAGCCAAACCTTTTTGCTTCAAAAGGCTGGGACACTGGGCCTTGCACATCCTGCTTTTCTTTTATACTCCTCCATCTTGAAGGGAACATGGTCAGTACAAGAAAGAAAATAACATTTTAGGTAGAGATGTTAATCATAAACTCAGTAGAGGAACTTGATTTTAGGGCACTCAGATTCAATATCCCAAAGCTGGTAAAAATAAGATAAGCATGGGAGAAATAACTTCGCATCCTGGGCACACACCTACCACTGGGAATAACCACGATGGACACCGAATACTTTATCTGAGGGCAATGCAGATCCTGGGCAGAATATCATGAGAGCCACTTCAAAACACAAGCAAACTCAGCACAGCACTGGGAAAGTATTATATGTGTATCTTAATGAATATTAGACAAAAGCATAAAGAAAAAAAATTAATACATCAATTTTTGTAATAACTAAGTAAGAGCATAATTTAAAAAAATTCTCAGGAATTTTGTAAACAAACCTGATTTGAAAAAAAAATTCCCAGAAAAAAATTCAATTAAGAGAAATAAATTCATGAGACTACTGCATGATGCATGGAAGTAAGGACAATAAAGGAACTTTAAAAAGTTTACTGTTGTTTAAAAAATCAAGGGTAAAATTTAAAAACTCACCATCAAAACATTCAGAATTCAGTTTTTAGGCAATATTAACACAACTCGGGGTAAGAGGGTAGGGCAAAATGAGACACCAGATTTTGATAGCAGTCTTATTAGTTATTGACTAATGTAAGAAATCAAGATAACTTAATAAATATCAGTACAGGTGCTAAGTAAATAGTATTTAACATAAAAATAGAAAATATCACTTTTACATTAGCAGAAAATGTAATGTAGGCATATGAAGGAAAAGAGAAAAGAGTGTATAAAAAATAAAGTACAAGAAATTAAACTTATAAAGAACATTACAGCATACTAACACATATATATGGAATTTAGAAAGATGGTAACGATAACCCTGTATGCAAAACAGAAAAAGAGACACAGAAATACAGAACAGACTTTTGAACTCTGTGGGAGAAGGTGAGGGTGGAATATTTCAAAAGAACAGCATGTATACTATCTATGGTGAAACAGATCACCAGCCCAGGTGGGATGCATGAGACAAGTGCTCGGGCCTGGTGCACTGGGAAGACCCAGAGGAATCGGGTGGAGAGGGAGGTGGGAGGGGGGATCGGGATGGGGAATACGTGTAAATCCATGGCTGATTCATATCAATGTATGACAAAACCCACTGAAATGTTGTGAAGTAATTAGCCTCCAACTAATTAAAAAAAATAATAATAAAATTAAATTAAATTAAAAAAAAAGAAATTAAACTTATGAAGTAACATGGGAAAAGACATCTAATATGTCAGTAATTTCATTAAATATAAAGATCACAATAACTATCAGAAAATCTTAATTTAAAACAAAATCTAATAAACCTTACTAACAGAAAATACCTTCCTTTAGAAAAAAAAATATGAAGAGAATAAAACATTTATACCAGGAAACTGAGAAAAGAAGGAAGGCAGGAGGAAAAAGAAAGAAATATGCTACTATAATAGAATGAAAGGTAAAAAAACATGAGCGACAACAGAGGTGGCAATATACTGCTAAATGCAGTCCCACTGGTGGGCATACACACTGAGGAAACCAGAATTGAAAGAGACTCGTGTGCCCCAATGTTCATTGCAGCACTGTTTACAATGGCTAGGATATGGAAGAAACCTAGATGTCCACCATCAAACAAATGAATAAGAAAGTAGTGGTACATATACACAATGGAATATTACTCAGCTACTAAAAAGAACACATTTTTAATTAGTTCTAATGAGGTGAATGAAACTGGAGCCCATTATACAGAGCAAAGTAAGTCAGAAAAACACCAACATAGTATCAGTTCAGTTCACATAAGTTGCTCAGTTGTGTTTGACTCTTTGCAACCCCATGGACTGCAGCACGTCAGGCCTCCCTGTCCATCACCAGCTCCCAGAGTTTACTCAAACTCATCTCCATTGAGTCAGTGATGCCATCCAACCATCTCATCCTCTGGTATCCCCTTCTCCTCCCACCTTCAATCTTTCCCAGCATCAGGGTCTTTTCCAGTGATTCAGTTCTTCACATCAGGTGGCAAAAGTATTGGAGTTTCAGCTTCAGCATCAGTTCTTCCAATGAATATTCAAGACTGATTTTCTTTAAGATGGACTTGTTGGATCGTCTGTCCAAAGGACTCTCAAGAGTCTTCTCCAACACCACAGTTTAAAAGCATCAATTCTTCAGTGCTCAGCTTTCTTCATAGTCCAACTCTCACAACCATACATGACTATTGGAAAAACCATAGCTTTGACTAGATGTACCTTTGTTGGCAAAGTAATGTTATGCTTTCTAATGTGCTGTCTAGCTTAGACATAACTTTTCTTCCAAGGAGCAAGCATCTTTTAATTTCATGGCTACATCATGATGTAGATGGCTACAGTCACCATCTGCAGTGATTTTGGAGCCCCCCAAAATAAAGTCTCTCACTGTTTCCATTGTTTCTCCATCTATTTGCCATTAAGTGATGGGGCCAGATGCCATGATCTTAGTTTTCTGAATTTCGAGTTTCAAGCCAACCTTTTCACTCTCCTCTTTCACTTTCATCAAGAGGCTTTTTAGTTCCTCTTCACTTTCTGCCATAAGGGTGGTATCATCTGCATAACTGAGGTTATTGATATTTCTCCCAGAAATCTTGATTCCAGCTTGTGCTTCATCCAGTCCAGCGTTTCTCATGATGTACTCTGCATATAAGTTAAATAAGCACAGTGACAATATACAGCCTTGACGTACTCCTGTCTCGGTTTGGAACCAGATTTGTTCCATGTCCAGGTCTAACTATTCTTGTTGACCTGCATACAGATTTCTCCGGAGGCAGGTCAGGTGGTTTGGCATTCCATCTTTTAGAGAATTCTCCACAGTCTGCTGTGATCTACACAGTCATAGGATTTGGCATAGTCAATAAAGCAGATGTTTTTCCAGAACTCTGTTGCTTTTTCAATGATTCGGTGGATGTTGGCAATTTGATCTCTAGTTCCTCTACCTTTTCTAAATCCAACTTGAACATCTGGTAGTTCATGGTTCACATACGGTTGAAGCCTGGCTTGGAGAATTTTCAACATTCCTTTGGTAGCAAGTGAAATGAGTGCAATTAAGTGGTAGCCTGAGCATTCTTTGGCATTGCCTTTCGTTGGAATTGGGATGAAGGCTGACATTTTCTCCTGTGCTGTGACTACTGCTGAGTTTTCCAAATTTGGTGGCATATTGAGTGAAGCACTTTCATAGTGTCATCTTTTAGGATTTGAATGAGCTCAACTGGAATTTCATCATCTCCACTAGCTTTGTTAGTAGTGATGTTTCCTAAGGCCCACTTGACTTTGCATTCCAGGAGGTCTGACTCTAGGTAAGTGATCACAAAATCAGGATTATCTGTGTTGTGAAGATCTTTTTTGTATAGTTTGAATTTTTGTATAGTTTGAATTCTTGCCACCTCTTCTTAATAACTTCTGCTTCTGTTAGGTCCATACCACTTCTGTCTTTAATTGTGCCCATCTTTACATGAAACTTTCACTTGGTATCTTTAATTTTTTTGAAGGGATCTCTAGTTTTCCTATTCTCTTATTTTCCTCTACTTCTTTGCAGTGATCACTGAGGAAGGCTTTCTTGTCTCTCCTTGCTATTCTTTGGAACTCTGGATTCAAATGGGTATATCTTTCCTTTTCTCCTTTGCCTTTCACTTCTCTTCTTTTCATAGCTGTTTATAAGGCCTCCTCAGACAACCATTTTGCTTTTTTGCATTTCTTTTTCTTGGGCATGGTCTTGCTCACTGCCTCCTGTAGAATGTCACAAACCTCTGTCCATAGTTCTTCAGACATTATGTCTATCAGATCTAATCCCTTGAATATATTTCTCACTTCCACTGTATAATCGTAAGGGATTTGATTTAGGTCATACCTGAATGGTCTAGTGGTTTTCCCTACTTTCTTCATTTTAAGTCTGAATTTGGCAATAAGGAGTTCATGATCTAAGCCACAGTAGGCTTCCAGTCTTGTTTTTACTGGCTGTATAGGGCTTTTCCATCTTCTGCAAAGAATATCATCAATCTGATTTCAGTATTGACCATCTGGTGATGTCCGTGAGTAATGCCTTCTCCTGTGTTGTTGGAAGAGGGTGTTTGCTATGGCCAGTGCATTCTCTTGGCAAAACTCTGTTAGCCTTTCCCCTGCTTCATTCTGTACTCAAAGACAAATTTGTCTGTTACTCCATGTATTTCTTGACTTCCTATTTTTTGCATTCCAATCCCCTCTAATGAAAAGGACTTTTTTTTGGCTGTTAGTTCTAGAAGGTCTTGTAGGTCTTCATACAACCATTCAACTTCAGCTTCTTCAGCATTACTGGTTGGAGCATAGACTTGGATTATTGTGATACTGAATGGTTTGCCTTGGAAATGAACAGAGATAATACTGTCATTTTTGAGTTTTCATCCAAGTACTGCATTTCAGACTCTTTAGTTGACTATGATAGTTATTCCATTTCTTCTAAGGAATTCTTGCCAACAGTAGTAGGTATAATGGTCATTTGAGTTAAATTCACACATTCCAGGCCATTTTAGTTAGCTGATTCCTAAAATGTCTATGTTCATGCTTGTCATCTGTTTGACCACTACCAATTTGCCTTGATTCATGGACCTAACATTCCAGTGTCCTATGCAATATTGCTCTTTACAGCATTGGATTTTACTTCCATCACCAGTCACATCCACAACTGCGTGTTGTTTTTGCTTTGGCTCTGTCTCTCCATTCTTTCTGGAGTTAGTTCTACACTGATCTCCAGTAGCATATTGGGCACCTACTGACCTGGCAGTTCATCTTTCAGTGTCCTATCTTTTTGCCTTTTCATACTGTTCATGGGGCAAACATACTGTTCTCAAGGCAAGAATACTGATGTGGTTTGTCATTCCCTTCTCCAGTGGACCACGTCTTCTCAGAACTTTCCACCATGACCTGTCTGTCTTGGGTGGCCCTACATGTCATGGCTCATTGTTTCATTGAGTTAGACAAGGCTGTGGTCCATGTGGTAAGATTGGTTAGTTTTCTGTGATTGTGTTTTTCAGTTGGTCTACCCTCTGATGGAGAAGAATAAGAGGCTTATGGAAGCTTCCTGATTGTAGAGACTGACTGAGGGGGAAATTGGGTCTTGTTCTGATGGGCGGGGCCATTCTCAGTAAATCTTTAATCCAATTTTCTCTTGATGGGTGGGGCTGTGTTCCCTTCCTGTTATTTACCTGGGGCCAAACTATGGTGGAGGTGATGAAGGTAATGGTGACCTCTTTCAGAAGCTCCCATGCACACACTGCTGCGCTCAGTGCCCCCAACCCTGCAGCAGACCACCGCCGACCCAGGCCTCTGCCAGAGACTCCTGGACGCTCATGGGCAAGTCGTGGGGTCACTGCTCCTTTTACCTGGGTCCTGGTGCACAAGGTTTTGTTTGTGCCCTCCAAGAGTCTGTTTCCCAGGCTTGTGTAAGTTCCGGCAGCTCTATGGTGGGGTTAACGGCGACCTCCTCCAAGAGGGCTTATGCCACACCCAGGTCTGCTGCACCCAGAGCCCATGCCCCTGCAGCAGTCCTCTCCAGACCCGTGCCTCTGCAGTAGATGCTCAAACAGTTCTGTCTCAGTCTCTGTGGGGTCTCTGGGTCCTGGTGTGCACAAGGTTGGTTCGAGCCCTCTGAGTGCCTCTGGTGGGTGTGGGGTTTGATTCTAAACATGACTTTGCCCCTCCTACCCTCTTGCTGGGGCTTCTCCTCTGCCTTTGGACGTGGGGTATCGCCTCAAAGTCGCTCCAGCACTGTGCAGCTGCCACTCATCTTGCTGTGGCTTCTTAGCCCTTGGACGTGGGGTGTCTGCTCACAGTCACTCCAGCTACGTGTAGCTGCTGCTCCAATACAGCACATTAATGCACACACACGGAATTTAGAAAGATGGTGACAATGACCCTATCTGTGAGACAGCAAAAGAGTCACATATAAAGAACAGACTTTTGAACTATGTGGGAGAAGGCGAGGGTCGGATGATTTGAGAGAATAGCATTGAAACATGTATATTACCATATGTGAAAAAAATCACCAGTCCAAGTTTGGCACATGAAACAGGGCACTCAAAGCTGGTGTGCTGGGACAACCCAGAGGGATGGGACGGGGAGGAAGATGGGAGGGTGGTTCAGGATGGGGGACACATGTACACCTGATTCATGTCAGTGTATGGCAAAAACCCCCACAATACGGTGAAGTAACTAACCTCCAATTAAAATAAGTTAATCAATTAAAAAACATACCGCTAAGTGGGAAATAAAGCAAGAATATACAAACCTCCATGCTTACTCCTTGGAAGGAAAGTTATGAGCAACCTAAACAGCATATTAAAAAGCAGAGACATTACTTTGTCAACAAAGGTCCGTCTAGTCAAGGCTATGGTTTTTCCAGTGGTCATGTATGGATGTGAGATTTGGACTCTAAAGAAAGCTGAGCACTGAAGAATTGATGCTTTTGAACTGTGGTGTTGGAAAAGACTCTTGAGAGTCCCTTGGACTGCAAAGAGATCCAACCAGTCCATACTAAAGGATATCAGTCCTGGGTGTTTATTGGAAGGACTGAGGTTGAAGTTGAAACTCCAATACCTGATGTGAAGAGCTGACTCATTTGAAAAGACCCTGATGCTGGGAAATATTGAGGGCAGGAGGAGGAGGGGACGACAGAGGATGAGATGGTTGGATGGCATCACCGACTCAGTGGACATGAGTTTGGGTAAACTCCGGGAGTTGGTGATGGACAGGAAGGCCTGGCATGCTGCAGTTCATAGGGTTGCAGAGTCCTCCAGCCCATAAATAAACCTAAAATATAGCATCAAGCAAATAGCAGCCAGAAGAGAAATACTAAATAGCGGGGTCTAGAAATTCTATAACTTCTCTTTAATGAAGTGATAGATTAAGCAGGAAAAACAGAATTAAATAGAATTTGAATAATATAAGTTATTAGCCTGATAAAGATTATACATCTATAAAGATTACCACAAAACAATGCAAATAAAATATATTCTGAAAAATGGAAATGTCGCCCATGTTCTTGAATGGAACAACTCATAAATCTTTCATTTTCTCCCAGACTAATCCATATGTTTAATGAAATGTGTAAAATAATGAGCCTACCAAATTAAAACGGGCAACATTTATTTTTGCAGAGCTCGTGTATACGAAGGGAGTTCACCATCACCGTCACTTGCCTTTAGCAGACTCAAAACGAAAGCAGGCAGAAAAGTGAGAAAGCTTTACTAAGAGAAATTAAAGGCAGGCTAAATAGAAGTGGATTCTACATGACTGGTTATGAGTGCGTATTTGGCCTTCTCAAGCTGGTCCTAGATTGGAAGTGGGGACAGAATTAGGAAAGTTATCAGTTGTTAATCAGATCCTGGCTTTTTAGAGCCTACCATTCCAGTCGTTCTTGTTTGGTTTTCTTGACTGTTTACTAGACAAAGTGGTCTGACTTCCCATAAGTCTAAGTTGCCGATTAACAGGCTGGCTTATTGGGCTGATTACTGTAGATAATGGCTTTGCTTCCTGGGCTGGTTATGGTAGATTGAGTCAGAATTCTATTTTTATAAATGATCTGGACAATATTTTTATATATAGTCTTTCACTATCATAATCAATGATTCTGGTGGATGTAGGGGGGAAAGCTTAATGAATTCATTAAAAAATTTGTATTGAAGAATTAAGGACCATGGAAAGCTTATTTAACTTTGAAAATGGAGAAAAGAAAATTTTATGGTGAAATACATACTCAAATTCATATTAATAAAAATATATTAATGTCACAGTAAGGCTTAAGTAAACAAGTAAGCCTGATTGTGCCGCAGTCCATGGGGTCACAAAGAGTGGGATGTGACTTAGCCCCTGAATGACAATGAATGACAGCAAAGCTGATAATTGATGGATGGACAAGCAAAGGGATTCCAGGCTGTTTGCATGTTCCCTCTGAGAGACTTTCATGTTGCACATCATCATGGTTAAGCTGGTGACTCACTCACAACAATATCAAAATAGTCCTTAGATCTTTGCAGAAAGAGATTTTATGAGGGACCTTTTTCTTAAAAAAAAAAAAACAAAAACAAAAAACAAAACCTGGTGCACTGGGATGACCCTGAGGGATGGGATGAAAAGGGACGTGGGAGGGGGGGTTCAGGATGGGGAACACACATACACCCATGGCTGACTCATGTCAGTGTATGGCAAAAATCACCACAATATTGTAAAGTGATTAGCCTCCAATTAAAATAAATAAGTTAATTAAAAAAAACAACTTCCTTTTCTAGAAATTTAGGGAAAAAGATGTATTCACTACTGAGTTATTTAGAAATGAAATGCAAATTTTCAACAACTGCACCTGCTTCATTTTAACATTGCCTGCCAACATGCATGCCTCATTTCATCCCTAATCCCATTACTATCTATTAATTGTTTGGACTGGACACTGTGCTGGGTGCTAAGAATATGATTATGAAAAATTTGTGTTTTTTTTTTTTCCTTTTGGAACTCACAGATGTAAATATTTTTCATGTACAATTAGAGCCAAAATTGTAAATAGAGAAAAAAGAGAAATCTCAGTACCAGGTGAGGTAAAGGGATTAAATTCACTGAAAAAGATATGCAAAAACACAAGTTTGAAAGAGTTTGGTTTGTTTGGAATGTTGACAATTTTTTTCTAGCAAGAGAGTTAGTTAGGATGGAGTCAGAAAGAGGTGTTGTTAATGCATGTGAAACTGGGTTATAAATGGTTGGATGTCATCCTCATGGATCTAGCCATTCCTTGGAAGAAAAGCTATGACAAACCTAGAGAGCATATTAAAAAGCAGAGGCATTACTTTGCCAACAAAGGCCCATATAATCAAGCTATGGTTTTCCCAGTAGTCATGTATGGATGTGAGAGTTGGACCATAAAGAAGGCTGAACGCCAAAGAATTGATGCTTTTGACCTGTGGTGTTGGAGAAGACTCTTGAGAGTTCCTTGGACTGCAAGGAGATCCAACCAGTCCATCCTAAAGGAAATCAGTCCTGAATATTCACTGAAGCTCTAATACTTTGACCACCTGATGCAAAGAACTGACTCACTGGAAAAGACCCTGATGGTGGGCAAGATTGAAGGCAGGAGGAGAAGGGGACGGCAGAGGATGAAATGGTTGGATGGCATCACTGACTCAGTGGATATAAGTTTGAGCAAGCTCCGGGAGTTGGTGATGGATAGGGAAGCCTGGTGTGCTGCAGTCCATGGGTTCGCAAAGAGTCAGACAAGACTGGGCAACTGAACAACGACCATCACCAGAAGAAAATGAAGGAAGTATCTCAGGTTCTATACAGACTGTCAAGATCTATTCTACATTTTTTAAACAATAACTCTGGCAATGAACCTATAGACTGAGAATTAGGGTAGAGGGCCTGAGAATTATGGGCAAAGGGCCAAATGATAATTTCTAGAGAGAAAGAACAGACTCCTATTATTCCCTTCTTACCCCAAATACTCATTAACACATTCCTTTTAAAACTGTGCATTCTGAAATCTATTCATCTCTCATAGCCACATTCTAATTCTAAATATTTACCAAACCACCATATTGAATATGAACATTGAATATTTTTTCTCTATTCGTCTATTATATGTACTATGGGGGTTGTTCTTTTGACTCTTTTATTTGAGATATATATATATATATATATATATATATATATATTTGGTTCTGAAAAGTTCAATTAAGAATTAGGATTTTGTGTTTGTTGTACCAAACCATTTTACCCTGTGGGGTGGCAAGGAGAAAGTTAAGACCTGTGGCTCTATGGCAAATGGTTTTATTCATCTTTCTCTAATTTCTGTCTTTTGCCTTAAAAAACACACCGAGGGAGAAAGAGGAAAAACACAGATCAACGGCCCAACATTTTGGAAGAATATCTTGAACCCTTGAAATCTGACAAAGTATGCTGAAGTAGAAAAACTGAGATGTTGATTTTTATGCATGTTAATTTTGTGGTATGTCTAAAAGTCATGGAAATCTTTTTTTTTAACATTCAAGTTCAGAAAGTTTTTCTTTCATTTCTGTTTTTTAGAAACAATGTATATCATTTTTACTTCTGTGTCTCCCCTCACACTCAGCTCCTGCTAACCTGTTATTCAGATTTAGACTGATTTCTTGCTACAGAATTTTTTAAAAATAGTTTTGAATAATTATGTCATCAATAAGAATAAACATATGTATACTTTCTAGGCACCGTTCCAGGAACTTCTGGGTGCTGTTTATTTGACTGCTCAGTATATCAGTATTAGTAAATGATAAAGATACCATATAGTAGACAGATTATGGTATAAAATACTGATCATTTACTGCCACAATTATTATGTGTTTTTATTAAAGTAAATTTATTTTAGAAATGTTGGGAAATTCACAAGATATAAAACTATTATGAATAATCTATACCTTCTTCTCTGGCAGTACCCTTTGTATAAATTATCCCTGTCATGGTTTTATATATTCATATATCTTACATAGTAAAATTTTATTTCACTTACCAATATCATGGACGTTTTCTCATTTTCTTGAAAAACCTCTTAAAATCATACTTCCATGGATACAGATTATTCTTTAATAATGGATGCTTTCATTTAAAAAACTTTATAGCATAGAGAGATTATGAAACTGAGCCTCAGGGCCAGATTGCCTGAGCTTTAATCACTGCTTTACCGTTATTGACTTTTGAACTTGAGCAAATTCATTAATTTCTCACTTTCTCAGTTCCCATAAATGAAAATCAGCAATAAAAACAATCCTACTTCATAGGCTTGTTCTTCTAATCAGCTGGTTTTATATATATGTTGATTGATTTAATCAATGCCTCGAACATGATACATATTATTTAAAACACTAGATTGCATTATTGTCATTTATTTTTTAAACTCCATATTGTGAGACATTTATATTGTTTCCAACTTTATGGACTTTTGAATAATGATATGCTCAACAAATCTGAATATAAATCTTTCTAAGAATATCATGGCCAGATGATCTGTGATTTTGATATACAATGCAAAATTGCCTCTAGAAAAGTTATAAAATTTATCTACCATCTGTCAGCTTGAAAGATAATGCTTGGTGAGCATTAAGAGGCCCCATAATTAAGTGGGAGGCATTTTATTGGTGTAAAATTAAATGTTTGTTTTACTGACTTAAATATTTCACTTTTAAAATTGCCTATTTCTTTTTAAATTTTCTTTTTAAAGATTTATTTTTATAGTTTCAATATTCTGTAGATGATGATGCTTTTCTTATTACAAAATATCATTCATTATTTGGTTTATATTTGAATATCTTGAGTGGAAATTATCTTTTATGCTTTTTGCTTAAGCATACTTCTTAACATTAACTTTGTTTTTTTCTCATTTACATGCTTTCCTGGCATATTTGTGATTATCTCATTTAGTTTCCCCATGTTTTCTGTTTTAAACAACTTCCTGAAAGCACCATATATTTAGACTTTATTTCTTGTCCAATCTGTCTTCTAATAGTGAAATTTAACCCATTCACATTTATTGCTTTAATTAATATATTTTCTCTTTAATTGACCATCTTTATTGTCATAATATTGGATACCTCATTGTTCTTCCCATCCTCCTAATTTTGATAAATATAACTAATGCCTTCCTTTCTCTTTCAGAAGTTACATCTGTTAATATAATCAGTTCAGTTCAGTTGCTCAGACATGTCCAACTCTTTGCAACTCCATGAACTGCAGCAAGCCAGGCCTCCCTGTCCATCACCAACTCCCGGAGTTTACTCAAACTCATGACCATTGAATTGGTGATGTCATCCAACCATCTCATCCTCTGTCCCCTTCTCCTCCTGCCCTTAATCTTTCCCAGCATCAGGGTCTTTTCAAATGAGTCAGCTCTTCACATCAGGCGGCCAAAACATTGGAGTTTCAGCTTCATCAGTCCTGCCAATGTATATTTAGGACTGATTTTCTTTAGGATGGACTGGCTGGATCTCCTTTCTGTCCAAGGGACTCTCAAGAGTCTTTTCCAACACCACAGTTCAAAAGCATAAATTCTTTTGTGCTTAGCTTTCTTTATAGTCCAACTCTCACATCTGTACATGACTATTGGAAAAACCATAGCTTTGACTAGACAGACCTTTGTTGGCAAAGTCATGTCTCTACTTTTTAATATGTTGTCTAGGTTGCTCATATCTTTTCTTCCAAGGAGGAAGTGTCTTTTCATTTAATGGCTGTAGTCACCATCTGCAGTGATTTTGGAGCTCCCCAAAATAAAGTCTCTCACTCTTTCCATTGTTTCCCTATCTATTTGCCATGAAGGGATGGGACCGGATACCACGATAGTATATATAGTATATATAGTTAGTATATATAGATAATATAATATATAGTTAGATAGTTAGTATAATGGTTATTATTCAATTTATTTTTATCTAATTTCAAAGCCAGTACTGAAACTATCAGTTTTCTGGTTCTCAATAGTGTGTGGCTAATAGGCTCAGTGGTAAAGAATCTGCCTGCAATGCAGGGGACATGGATTTGATGCCTGGGTCAGGAAGGTCCCCTGGAGGAGGAAATGGCAACCCACTCCAGTATTCTTGCCTGCACATTTCCATGGACAGAGAAGCCTGGTGAGCTACAGTTCAAAGGGTTGCAAAAAGTTGGACGAGACTGAATTCAAGTCCTAAAAAAACCTTTACTGGAACTTCTTCAGTATGTCAATTAAAAACATATACAAAATCAAAAATAATCTTTGCTAGGTAAATGGAATCTAGAATATTTGAGGAATGACCACTACCTGTAAGTATATCTCTGTGACACAGATGTAACTCCAGAGAAAGATTGCTAGAGAAAAGGGAAGCTGGAAACATTATGTATCTCTTTCCATGTCTGACTGATACAAAAGCTAAGACCCTGAGTTACCGGGAAATTAGACAACATCTCAATATATGATAGACATAAGCAGAGACAGTGGTGTTTCTCTAGAAGAGAAAGAGCAGATAAAAAGATAAAAAAGAAGTTATCTTTTAATTAAAAAAGAGAAAGAATAGATAAAAAGAAGTTGTTTTTATTTAAAAAGGAAGAAGAAAAAAAGAAAGAAATCCTAATTAACAGCATAGGAACAAAGAACAGCAGCAGTATAGCTGTCATACTTCCAGGACCTGGGGTTTGATTGCTAGAAATTAAAGAAGAGAATGTTAGAGTACAAACATGCACAGTTTTATGTTACCCTTGACAAATTTTTACTCCGAAAGCAAAGTACAATATTAATAGTAGTTGATACTGACAATTACTAAAAACGATCCATTCTCATGTACAAAACTGGCCTGAAAAAGCCACATTCCCAATTTATCAAGACAGAAACAGTAAATTTTTTACTATAACACATATTAAGCTATTTGGCCTCTCAGCTAAGGGGTAAATGTGTTCACTTGAAAAAATATTTATCATATTCTGTATCCAAAGTGATGGAACAGAATATACTAAAAGTGAACATGTTAGCAAGAATCAGAACTCTGAACTTGAAGCAGTTTATAAATTTTCATAGGTACAAAAATACCTAGTTGGAGTGCTTTATTGAGCTGGCGTTTCCAATCAATACAATATGTACAACATCAATGTGCCACTAAGGTCAATCAGTTATGTAAGATCATCAAATGCTGTCTTGTTGATATTTGGAGGGAAAGGCGAAAGAAACCTTTCCTGAAATCTGTGAATTTCCATGACTTCACAAAGTATGTATTTCACATTGTTAATCCCTAGGGTCTTTCACTAAAGATAGTAATAGTTAACCTCAGATCATTGAATATTGATATGCTAAACATGAATCTTGTAGGGAAAAATGGATGATGGAGATGATGATGAACATGGTAATGAACCCATCATTTAATGAGACATATATGTGCCTAATTTCATGATAAGTTACTTATGTGTGTGTGTGTGTGTGTGTGTGTGCTCACTCGTGTCTGACTCTTTATGACTGTAGTCCACCAGGCTCTTCTGTCCATGGGATTTTCTAAGTAAGAATACTAGAGTGAGTTGTCATTTCCTCCTCTAGGGGATTTTTCCTGACCCAGGGAACAAACCCAAGTCTCCTGCACTGACAGACAGATTCTTTACCACTGAGAAGGTCTTTCACAAAAAGTGTAAGATTCCTTCTGTTGTTTTTTCCTACAAAGAGTATAATTGTATTTCACTTCTTTTTCACTACATCAGTCTTTTTTAATCCCTTAAGGAAAACTGAACTATTTCTAATGATAAACTGTCAGGGGAAAAAAAAAATCAGTTTTCTTTCCATGAGATCTCATTTATATTTAAGGGTGACAAATAACTCATTTACTACAGCAAAGACATTTGTCAATGCTTTTGTATTTTCCTGGCTTCTGGTCTCCATATTATCAATTAAATCGCCCTGAATTTTTTTTCCTTAGAAAACATGATGATTGGAACACAAGAGTTAAAATAACACTATTTAGAGAGTAGATTTTTATATTTTAGTTCTGCAATTCAAGGGTCTGTAGTTCAAGACCCTAGGAATGACTATCTGGGTCTTCAGAGGGACTGCAAAAAGGCAATTTGGAAAAAAACAAAAATCCTATCACAGAAGCAACCATCTACTTTTTTTAAAAATTAATTTATTTTTTATTGAAGGATAATTGATTCACAGAATTTTGTTGTTTTCTGTCAAACCTCAACATGAATCAGCCATAGGTATACATATATCCCCTCTCTCCAGAACCCGCCTCCCATCTCCCTCCCCATCCCACCCTTCCAGGTTGACACAAAGCCCCTGTTTGAGTTTCCTGAGCCACACAGCAAATTCCCATCGTCCATCTATTTTACACATGGTAATGTAAGTTTCCACTTTACTCTTTCCATACACCTCACCCTCTCCTCCCCTCTCCCCATGTCCATAATTCTGTTCTCTGTGTCTGTTTCTCCACTGCTGCCCTGTAAAAAATTCTTCAGTGCCATTTTTCTAGATTTTGTATGTGTGAGTTAGAATATGATATTTATCTTTCTCTTTCTGACTTACTTCACTCTGTATAATAGATCCTAGGTTCATCCACCTCATTAGAACTGACTCAAAGGTGTTCTTTTTATGGCTGAGTAATATTCCATTGTGTATATATATCACAGCTTCTTTATCCGTTCATCTGTCAATGGACACCTAGGTTGCTTCCATGTGCTAGCTATTGTAAATAGTGCTGCAATGAACAATGGGATACATGTTCTTTTCCAATTTTTGTTTCCTCAGGGTACATGTCTAGTAGTGGAATTGCTAGGTCATATGGTGGTTTTATTCCTAGATTTTTTTTTTTTTTAAGGAATCTCCATACCATCTTCCATAGTGGCTGTATCAGTTTGCGTTCCCACCAACAGTGCAAGAGGGTTCCCTTTTCTCCACGTCCTCTCCAGTTTATTATTTGTAGACTTTTTGATGATGGCCAATTTGATGGGTGTGAGGTGATATCTCATTGTAGTTCTGATTTGCATTTCTCTAATAATGAACAATGTTGAGCATCTTTTCGTGTGTTTGCTAGCCATCTGTATGTCTTCTTTGGAGAAATGTCTGTTTAGGTCTTTTCCCCACTTTTTGATTGCATCATTTGTTTTTCTGGTATTGAGTTGTATGAGCTGCTTGTATATTTTGGAAATTAATCCTTTGTCAGGTTTTTTAATTGTTATTGTTTTCTTCCATTCTGAGGGTTGTCTTTTCACTGTGCTTATGGTTCCCTTTGCTGTGCAAAAGCTTTTCAGTCTAATCAGGTTCCACTTATTTACTTCGGTTTTTATTTCCATTACTCTAGGAGGTGGATCATAGAGGATCTTGCTTTGATTTTTATCATCGAGGGTTCTGGCTATGTTTTCCTCTAAGAGTTTTATAGTGTCTGGTCCTAAATTTAGGTCTTTAATCCATTTTATCTTTGTGTATGGCATTAGAAAGTATTCTAATTTCATTATTTTACATGCAGCTATCCAGTTTTCCCAGCATCATTTATTGAAGAGGTTGTCTTTGCCCCATTGTATATTCTTGCTTCCCTTGTCAAAAATAAGGTACCCATAAGTGCATGGGTTTATTTTTGGGCTTTCTATCTTGTTCCATTGGTCTATATTTCTGTTTTTGTGCCAGTACCATACTGGCTTGATGACTGTGGCTTTGTAGTAGAATCTGAAGTCAGGAAGGTTGATTCCTCCAGCTCCAATCTTCTTTCTCAAGATTGCTTTGGCTATTCGGGGTCTTTTGTGTTTCCATATGAATTGTGAAACTTTTCGTTCTGGTTCTGTGAAAAATGTCATTGGTAATTTTATAGGGATCACGTTGAATCTGTAGATTGCATTTGGTAATATAATCATTATCACAATATTGATTCTTCCTACCCAGGAACATGGAATATCTATCTCTCCACCTGTTTATGTCATTTTTTATTTTTTTCATTAGTGTCTTATAATTTTCTGTGTACAGTTCTTTTGTCTCCTTAGGTAAGTTTATTCCTAGATGTTTAATTCTTTTTGTTGCAATGGTGAATGAGATTGATTCCTTAATTACTCTTTCTGAATTTTCATTGTTAGTATACAGAAATGCATGTGGTTTCTGTGTATTGATTTTGTATCCTGCAACTTTGCTAAATTCACTGATTAGCTCTAGTAATTTTCTGATAGTATCTTAAGGGTTTTCTATGTACAATATCATACCATCTACAAACAGTGAGAGCTTTACTTCGTTTCTGATATAGATTCATTTTACTTCTTTTTCTTGTCTGATTGCTGTAACTAGGACTTCCAGCACTATGTTGAATAATAGTGATGAAAGTGGATACCCTTGTCTTTTTCCTGATCTTAGGGGGAATGCTTTCAATTTTTCACCATTGAGAATAATGTTTGGTGTAGGCTTATCATACATGGACTTCCCAACATTAAGGTAGGTTCCTTCTATGCCCATTTTATGGAAAGTTTTAATCCTAAATGGTTGCTGAATTTTGTCAAAGGCTTTTTCTGCATCTGTTGAGATTATCATATGGTTTTTATCTTTTAGTTTGTTAATATGATCTAACACATTGATTGATTTCAATACATTGAAGAATCCTTGCATCCCTGGAATAAACCCAACTTGATCATGGTGTATGAGCTTTTTGATGTGTTGCTGAATTCTGTTTGCTAAAATTTTTGTTGAGGATTTTTGCATCTATATTCATCACTGATTTTGGCCTGTAGCTTTTTTTGTGTTGTCTTTGTCTGGTTTTGGTGTCAGGGTGATAGTGGCCTTGTAGAATGAGTTTGGAAGTGTTCTTTCCTCTGCAATTTTTTGAAAGTGTTTTAGAAGTTTAGACATTAGCTCTTCTCTAAATGTTTGGTAGAATTCTCCTACGAAGCCATCTGGTCCTGGGCTTTTTTTTTTTTTTTTTTTTTTTTTGGAGATTTATTATGACAGCTTCAATTTCAGCACTTATAATTGGGTTGTTAATAATTTATATTTCTTCCTGGTTCAGTCTTGGAAGATTGAACTTTTCTAAGAATCTGCCCATTTCTTCAGGTTATCCATTTTATTGCCATATAGTTATTCATAATAGTCTCTTATAATCTTTTGTATGCCTGCATTGTTTGTTGTAATCTCTCCTTTTTCATTTCTAATTTTGTTGATTTGATTCTTCTCTTTTTCTTGATGAGTCTGGCTAACAGTTTGTCAGTTTTGCTTATTTTC
This sequence comes from Cervus elaphus, assembly GCF_910594005.1. NCBI lineage: Eukaryota > Metazoa > Chordata > Mammalia > Artiodactyla > Cervidae > Cervus > Cervus elaphus. Next base: position 9,012,897 of record NC_057826.1, on the reverse strand, counting down.
CCAAATAATCAACTTTAAGTTTTATTAATCATTACTATTGTTTCTTCCATTTCTTTTTCATTTATTTCTACTCATATCTTTATGATTTCTTTCCCCTTACTAATTTTTTTTTGGGGGTGTGTATTGTTGTTCTTCTTTTTTGAGTTATTTCAGGTGTAAAGTTAAGTTGTTTATTTGATGTTTTTCCTGTTTCTTGAGGGAGGATTGTATTGCTGTAAACTTCCCTCTTATAACTGCTTTTGCTGCATCCCAAAGGTTTTGAGTTGTCACGTTTTCATTGTCATTTGTTTCTAGATTTTTTTTTTTTATTATTTCACTTTTGATTTCTTTAGTAGCCTGTTGGTTATTTAGAAACATATTGTTTAATCTCCATGTGTGTGTGTGTCTTACAGTTTTTTTCTTATAATTGATATCTAGTCTCATAGTGTTGTGGTCAGAGAAGATGTTTGATATGATTTCAATTTTCTTAAATTTATTGAGGTTTGATTTGTGACCCAAGATGTGGTCTATCCTGGAGAATGTTCCATGTGCACTTGAAAAGAAGGTGTATTCATCTGCATTTGGATGGAATGTCCTGAAGATATCAGTGAGATCCATCTCATCTAATGTATCATTTAAGACTTACACTTACTTATTAATTTTATTTTTAATGATATGTCCATTGGTGTGAGTGGGGTATTAAAGTCTCCAACTATCACTGTTTTACTGTCAATTTCTCCTTTTATGTCTGTTAGTGTTTGTCTAATATATCTAGATGCTTCTATGTTGGGTGCATAGATATTTCAAATTGTTATGTCTTCCTCTTTGATCAACCATCTCTTTTTAATCTGTGGATTACCAAACTAATTGTGTTTTCTCCTCATTTTAAGCTTCAATTTCTTTACCCATAAATAAGGGGAATCACGATGGAGTGATCACCCACCTAGAGCCAGATATCCTGGAATGTGAAGTCAAGTGGGCCTTAGAAAGCATCACTATGAACAAAGCTAGTGGAGGTGATGGAATTCCAGTTAAGCTATTTCAAATCCTAGAAGATGATGCTGTGAAAGTGCTGCACTCAATGCGCCAGCAAATTTGGAAAACTCAACAGTGGCCACAGGACTGGAAAAGGTCAGTTTTCATTCCAATCCCAAAGAAAGGCAACGCCAAAGAATGCTCAAACTACCACACAATTGCACTCATCTCACATGCTACTAAAGTAATGTTCAAAATTCTCCAAGCCAGGCTTCAGCAACACATGAACTGTGAACTTCCAGATGTTCAAACTGGTTTTAGAAAAGGCAGAGGAATCAGAGATCAAATTGCCAACATTCGCTGGATCATCAAAAAAGCAAGAGAGTTCCAGAAAAACATCTATTTCTGCTTTATTGACTATGCCAAAGCCTTTGACTGTGTGGATCACAATAAAAAACTGTGGAAAATTCTTCAAGAGATGGGAATACCAGACCACCTGACCTATATGCAGGTCAGGAAGAAACAGTTAGAACTGGATATGGAACAACAGACTGGTTCCAAATAGGAAAAGGAGTACATCAAGGCTGTGTATTGTCACCCTGCTTATCTAACTTATATGCAGAGTACATCATGAGAAATGCTGGGCTGGAAGAAGCACAGCTGGAATCAAGATTGCTGGGAGAAATATCAATAACCTCAGATATGCAGATGACACCACCCTTATGGCAGAAAGTGAAGAGGAATAAAAAAGCCTCTTGATGAAAGTGAAAGAGGAGAGTGAAAAAGTTGGCTTAAAGCTCAACATTCAGAAAACTAAGATCATGGCATCTGGTCCCATCACTTCATGGGAAATAGATGGGGAAACAGTGGAAACAGTGTCAGACTCTATTTTTGGGGGCTCCAAAATCACTGCAGATGGTGATTGCAGTCATGAAATTAAAAGACGTTTGCTCCTTGGAAGGAAAGTTATGACCAACCTAGACAGCATATTAAAAAGCAGAGACATTACTTTGCCAACAAAGGTCCATCTAGTTAAGGCTATGGTTTTTCCAGTGGTCATGTATGGATGTGAGATTTGGACTGTAAAGAAAGCTGAGCACCGAGAAATGGATGCTTTTGAACTGTGGTGTTGGAAAAGACTCTTGAGAGTCCCTTGGACTGCAAGGAGATCCAACCAGTCCATCCTAAAGATCAGTCCTGAATGTTCATTGGAAGGACTGATGCTGAGGCTGAAACTCCAATACTTTGGCCACCTCATGCGAAGAGTTGACTCATTGGAAAAGACCCTGATGCTGGGAGGGATTGGCGACAGGAGGAAAAGGGGATGACAGAGGATGAGATGGCTGGATGTCATCACCGACTTAATGGGCATGAGTTTGGGTAAACTCCGGGAGTTGGTGATGGACAGGGAGGCCTGGCGTGCTGCGATTCATGGGGTCGCAAAGAGTCGGACACGACTGAGTGAATGAACTGAAATGATATATACAGGATTAGAGAATTAGACATGATAAAAGTACCTAGCACCAATCTTATTATATCAGTGCATTTCTTAGAAGTAATATTTTATTCCTTTTCTTTTCCCTCCTCCTTTTCTTTCTACTCTGTTTCTCCCATGCTGCCTTATTATTATATAATTTCTATAAAAGAACAATGTTATGGCATTCTTATTTATGTGTACTTATTTATACATGCTTGACTTTTCTGCAACCTTAATGATCTACATTCTCCCCCTATATAGAGCGGTGACCCAAACCAAATCATAACTAAAACATAGATGATATTTTTGTGGAGTATAAAGTATAAGGGACACAATTTTCTATGACATGGTTATTGAAAGCAGGTTCTTTAATCATGGCATTGGGAAGTTCTAGTTTCATGTCTGTTCTATAACACTACTGAGATGGAGCAGGATTCTGTGATACTTGCACACCATGCCCTTTGCCCGCCTTTTGTCAGTGGAAAAGCTTCAGCCAAAGAAAACTTTCAATCAGAGAAGTGAGAAAATGCAGCAATAATGGAGAACAGTCATAGGAAAACAACTAATAGTAATGTAGTCATTAAGCATAGTCAAGGACATTTAGTTCCTTCTCAAGACCTTTAAGGCTTAAGGCTATAGATAATATTCTGAGCCATATCCTGTGAGAATTCTGCAGATACTGAAATCCCTACCAGCTGGGAGATAAAGGCTATAGATAATATTCTGAGCCATATCCTGTGAGAATTCTGCAGATACTGAAATCCCTACCAGCTGGGAGAAGTTAACTATTAATACATGATGACCAAACTGTAGCCATGACATAAACTGCCACAATTCCGAGAGCTGGCCTCAAAGAAATGGGAACAAACTTGACTCTGGAACTGAAGATGAACTGTACCTAAAACAACCAAAATGATGCTGGTCAAACCACTCACATGACCAATTTCAAAATGACCTTCAGAGCTGACTGTGACTTTTCAGCATGTAGCCGCCTCTCTCTGTCTACAAAAGCTCCTGCTTCCTGATTATCAGGAGAGGGTGGGGAGTCAGCCTTTGGACAGGCATCCATCCTCTCACCTTTCCCCCTCTCCTGGTGGCTGGCACCCAAAATAAAGCAAACTTTCCTTCTATCAACCTTGAATCTTTATTGGCTTTTGAGTGGTAAACAACTGGACCCCACTTTCAGTTACATTACCTATACCCAATATCATCACTGACTCAATGGACATGAGTTTGGGTAAACTCTGGGAGATGGTGGTGGACAGGGAGGCCTGGTGTGCTGCAGTCCATGGGTCACAAAGAGTCGGACACGACTTAATGACTGAACTGAACTGAAACCCAATATAGAGGTTGCCTTATGAGACTCAGCAACAGAAGCATGTTCTTATTAAATCTTTATAAACAGTAGCTATGAATTTAAAGATATACACTTGGTCATATATTACACATACACATACATATATATTTTTATATCACATCAAAATAATCTATGATTACTTTAGAATGAAATACATATAAATTCAAAATTCTGCCATCTATTTTAATATATATGTTTTATTGGTAAACTGAACACAGCTATGCTTGCTCTGACATTTCCGTGAACCATAAAGGTGCAGTAGATATAAGCTCCTTCTGTGTTACTGATGTTGTTCAGTCACTCAGTCGTGTCTGACTCTTTGTGAACCCTATGTCACTGTACTGATTATCATATCCATCCTAGAAAATTCTACAATTAATGTATCTACACATTTTTACATATTTGTCTTTAATTATACACTCCATATGCTACCAAAGATTAGTAGAAAAAAGCCAAGAACATATGCACAAATTTTCTTATGCCAAGCTTTGGCCATCAAAAGTAATAATATCATGGTGCCTTCTGGTCCTCCTAAGAACATCTCTGACAAAGGCTTATAGGATCTTGCCCCTCTCACCATAATCACACGAAGGTGTAGGATTTTAACTGTGCTGTAGAACTTTAATTTCATCACCATCTTTGGATTGAGTCAATTTAACCAAACTCATAACAGATTACTAAGTAAACCAGAATTCCATTATGTTAACAAATACATCAAAAGTAATATTTAACTAGCTGACCAATGCACTTTTTTCCTCTGTAAATATTACTTAATTAGTACATAATGAAATGATTGTCTTTTGCACATCATTTTAAATCAAATGGAGTTAAACAATTTTGATGACTAAAATCTAGAAACCCTGATACATCCATCTCTGCCATTAGGGACTGTGTTCTTTTCTTTTCTTTCTTTTCAGGTCTTATTTTATTTTATTTTCCATTTATTTTTATTAGTTGGAGGCTAATTACTTTACAATATTGTAGTGGTTTTTGCCATACATTGATATGACTGTGTTCTTTTCTTAAAGCTCCAATAAGAAAATTATCACAAATGAATATTTTTATAGGTTTAAAACAAAAAGAATTTATTTTCTAAGCGCTCTGGAGGACAGAGGTCTGAAATCAAAATGTTGGCAAGGCCACACTCCCCTGGAGGCTCTATGGAGAATCCCTCCTTGTCTCTCTCAGCTTCCGATGGCCCTCAGTGTTCCATGGAGCCCTTGGCTTGTGGCCACATCCCTCCCATCTTTGCCTCTGTATTCCATCACGTTTTCCTACACTTCTCCTCTGCTCTCTAAGGACACTTATTACTGAACTTAGGAACGACCTACCGGAGTAATTCAGGGTACTCTTATGATTCTTACTTACATGTACAAAAACCATTTTCTCCCCCAAACTAAGTCACATTCACAGATTTCAGGGACAAAAAATATATATATTGTTTGAAGTCACCATTCAGCCTACTACAGGCACCGTCCCCTTGAGAGCTGGCATGTCAATAGCGCTCTCTGCCTCTGCAATGAACAGTGCTGACGATATGAAAATCACAAGCATGCGTCTTTTTAGCTTCTTCCTTTCTTGATTTTAAATAAAGCGTCCCCTTTTGTGAACTGATTTAATGTATTTTAGAGATTGACAGAAGATACAGTGTAAAAGGTGAGTATCATCAGATGAGTTTCTAGAGGTAGAGGCTGGTTAATGCAGGGTCTGAGAGGACATTAAAAAAAGTGTGAATTTTATTCAAAGTATAATGTAGCATGTGTGTATGTGTGTGTGTGTGCACGCACACACACTCGCTAGCTGTGTCCAACTCTTTAGGACCTCATGGACTGCAGCCCACCAGACTCCCTATTCCCTGGGATTTTCCAGGCACGAATACTAGAATAGTTTGCCATTTCCTCCTCCAGGAGATCTTTCCAATCCAGGCATCAAACATGGGTCTCTTGCGTCTCCTTCACTGCAGGCAAATTCTTTACCACTGCACACCTGGGAAGCTCTTACAACTGGTAAAAGCTATCTCCATTTTCACCTATATTTAATTATGGGTGTCTACATACCTGTCTCTATTCGCATCAGTGTCCAAGTTCAAGAACATCATTTTCTGTATACATGCAACACTAGAACTTTCAATACTGAACAAGTATTAAGATGGTTGGATGGCATCACTGATGCAATGGACATGAACTTGGGCAAATTCCGGGAGATGGTGAAGGACAGGGAAGACTGGCGTGCTGCAGTCCATGGGATCACGAAGAGGTCAGACATGACTTGGCAACTTTCAATACGAACAATTGTTTAATATTAATAAAGTATTCATCCTCCCATAGATGCCAATGAAACATGGAGGGAAGAAACATTTACATTTTGCTTCCATGTCCTACAATTCAGTTTTTCCAATCATCTTGCTAAGGTGCTAACTGATGTTGATTAAAGGATGAATAAATGGTCCTTGTTGTGTAAGCAGAGTGAAGGAATTGCATGAGCATTTCCAATTTTGCTACTGTTCTCCTTTTTACTTCAGAACTTTAGACATTCTATATTCTTTGTTGTAGACTCCAAAACATACTGAAGCACCCCTCCCTTTCTCCAATTCCCACTCTTTTGGTTTTGTTCAGTCCCTTTTCTCCTTTGTTAGTTTTCTCCCAAACAATACCATACCATGACCAGGTCACTACACAATCCCACCTTCCCTCACTTGAGCGGATTCTAGAATCCAACCCATTCCCCAGCTAGGCAATGATTAATTAAATCACAGAGCAATGTCCCATATCTCTAACACTCCTTTATTGCTCTGCCTAAATACCTAAATATTCATGTTTTTGAACTTCCCTTTCACTCACCACTTCACAAAATGCCCTGACTTCAGTGCTCATATATAATGTTAAGAGTTTATTTTATGTTGCTGTCTAATGTTTGCACAGTTGTCTGGATGGGGCCCTTCATCTTTCCACACAAATGAGCAGACATTTTACATTATGTCAATGGGTTGTTTCTAATGACATGTGGGCTCAGATGGAATGTGAAAATGAGCCTGCAGAAAGTTTGATCCACATGTGCCAAGAAAAAGAATGTTTTTGTTAATACTCATAGTCTCATCTAACTATTAGCAGTATGTGTTGATCAACGGTAAGGTGTCGAGAATTTTATCGGAACAGAAGACACAGCCTCTGACATTTGGGAGGTTACAGTATAAACGAATGCACATGACTGGAAATACGAAACCATACAGAGAAAATTACAGAAATTTAGGCATTTGTTGGAGTCATAGTGCATGAATTATCTACCTCCAGATGGATCTGAAGAGTTTTGAGATGTCACAGATGTGTGGTAGGGTTGTCATCACAAGGCAGACAGGGGAGTTACTAAAACTTGGCTCCAATACTCATAATTGTATATTCCAGAGTTTCCTATTTTTCATATGTAACATGGGGATTCTGGTATCTTCCCTTCCCAGGAGTATCCTGAACATGAAATGAATATGTATATGAAAAATACTTGGGGTATAGAGTACTTGCTTATATGTTAATTCTCTGCCATCCCCACCTCAACCAGGATGTAGACTTGTCAATAACATAAACTCAGCATCACAAAATTTTTGTCTTGAAGAGGGTAATGTCAATGTGACTATAGAACCTACAATTATAAGAAAGACAAGCATCCAACAAAAAAATCTGGGGAGGTATCTATATATACAAAACTTTACTACCTAATTTTTAATAAAAAGTTTATGACATGAACATAACCAAGTGAATATATTCAAACATAATCTTATGTCTTCAGAAATAAATATTTCAGTTTTTACTATTTTTTTGGGACGGTACCATTTAAATAGAAATGGTAGAGACCTAGCTGATGCTGAAGAGATCTAGAACAGTTGGAAATAATACATGGAAGATCTGTACAAAAGAGATCTTAATGAACTGGTTTACTACGATGGTGTGGTCAGTCACCCAGAGCCAGATATTCTGAAGTCAAGTGGGCCTTAGGAAGCACTGCTGTCAGTGAAGCTAGTGGATGTGATGAAATCCCAGTAGAGCTATTCAAAACCCTAAACGATGATGCCATTAAGGTGTTGCGTTCAATATGTCAGCAAATATGGAAGACCCAGCAATGGCCAAAGGACTAGAAAAGGTCAATCTTCATCCCAATTCCAAGAAGGGTAGTACCAAAGAATACTCTCACCATCAGACAATTGCACGCATCTCCATGCTAGTAAGGTCATGCTTAACATCTGGCATGCTAGGCTTCAGCATTATGGGAAACAAAAACTTTCAGATGCCCAACTGGGTTTTAGAAAAGGAACAGCAACCAGAGATCAAACTGCCAACATTCTCTGGATCATAGAAAAAGCAAGGGGGGTTCCAGAAAAAACATCTACCTCTGTTTCATGGACTACCCTAAAGTCTTTGATTGTGTGGATCATAACAACCTGTGGAAAGCTCTTAAAGAGATGGGAATACCAGATGATCTCACCTGTCTCCTGAGAAACCTGTATGCAGGTCAAGAAGCAACAGTTAGAACCCTGAATAGAACCACTGATTTGTTAAAGATTGAGAAAGGAGTAAAACAGGGTTGTCTGCTGTCAGCCTGTTTGTTTAACCACCTATACACTGATAACATCATGAAGAATGCCAGACTGGATGAATTACAAGCTGGAATCAAATAGTCGGGAGAAACATCAACAACATCATATATGCAGAGGATACCACTCTAATGGCAGAAAGTGAAGAGGAACTAAAGAGCCTCTTGATGAGAGTGAAGGAGGAGACTGAAAGAGCTGGCTTAAAACCAAATATTATAAAAACTAAGGTCATGGCATCTGGCCCATTACTTCATGGCAAATAGATGGGATAAAAGTGGAAGCAGTGACAGATTCCATTTTCTTGGGCTCTAAGATAACTATGGATGGTGACTGCAGTCATGAAATCAGAATATGGTTGTTTCTTGGCAGGAGCTACGTCAAACCTAGACAGTGTGTTGAAAAGCAGAGACATGCCTCTGCTGACAAAGGTCCTTATAGTCAAGGCTATGGTCTTCCCAGTGGTCCTGTACGGTTGTGAGAGTTGGGCCATGAAGAAGGCAGAGCACCAAAGAACTGATGCCTTTGAACTGTGGTGCTGGAGAAGACTCTTGAAAGTCCCCTGGACAACAAGGAATCAAACCAGTCAATCTCAAGGGAAATCAACCCTGAATACTCATTGGAAGAACGGATGTTGAACTGCCAGTATTTTGGTCACCTGACGGGAAAAGCTGACTCATTGGAAAAGCCCCTGATGCTGGGTAAGACTGAAGGCAAAAGGATAAGAAGGCATCAGAAAATGAGATGGCTGGGTGGCATTAACAATGCTATGGACATGAACTTGGGCAAACTTAGGGAGATAGTGAGAGACACGAAGGTCTGGTGTGCTGCAGTTCATGGGGTTGCAGAGAGTTGGACATGACAGGGAAACTGAACACCTACTTAAATGGCCCATTTTTTTCTGCCAATTAAACATCTAAATCAGTGATTTTTTTACATATTATGTCCATAAAATTAAATGCAGGTATCATGAAAATATATACCTAATGTATTATTGTAATACTTTTATAAGCAATGTTGATGGCCAGGCAATGTGTGATTAAATATGTATTTTTGCAGCTATAAGATATTTTATGCATTTATTTAAGATTAATTAAGGTTTCTGACTTACATCCTAATACTGAAAAATTAAGATCATGATCCTGAGACACACCATAAAATCTTTTTCTTAAAGAATAAAATATCCCAGGGAAGGAGGACAAGAGATTGTATGGAGGGAATGAGAGATACAAAAAGAATATTCAGCTCATTTTAGTCACTTAGTCCTGTCCAATTCTTTGTGACCCCATGGACTGCAGCATGTCAGGCTTCCCCGTCCATCACCAACTCCTAGAACTTGCTCAAACTAATGTCCATCAAGTCAGTGATGCCATTCAACCATCTAATCTTTTCATCCCCTTCTCGTCCCCCTTCAATCTTTCCCAGCATGAGGGTCCCTTCCAATAAGTCAGTTCTTCGCATCAGGTGGCCAAAGTATTGGAGTTTCAGTTTCAACATTAGTCCTTCCAATGAACATTCAGGACTGATTTCCTTTAGGATGGACTGGTTGGATCTTCTTGCAGTCCAAGGGACTCTCAAGAGTCTTCTCCAACACCACAGTTCAAAAGCATCAGTTCTTCAGTGCTCAGCTTTCTTTATGGTCCAACTCTCACAACCATATATGACTACTGGAAAAACCATAGCTTTGACTAGACAGACCTTTGTTGGCAAAGTAATGTCGCTGTTTTTTACTATGCTGTCTAGGTTGCTCATAACTTTTCTTCCAAGGGGCAAAAATCTTTTCATGGCTGCAGTTAGCATCTGCAGTGATTTTGGAGCCCCCAAAATAAAGCAGGTCACTGTTCCACTGTTTCCCCATCTATTTGTCATGAAGTGATGGGACCAGATGCCATGATCTTAGTTTTCTGAATACTGAGTTTTAAGCCAACTTTTTCATTCTCCTCTTTCACCTTCATAAAGAGACTTTGTAGTTCTTCTTCACTTTCTGCCATAAGGATGGTGTCATCTGCATATCTGAGGTTATTGATATTCCTCCCGGCAATCTTGACCAGCTTGTGCTTCCTCCAGCCCAGTGTTTCTCATTATGTACTCTGCATATAAGTTAAATAAGCAAGGTGACAATATACAACCTTGACATACTCCTTTCCCAATTTGGAACCAATCTGTTGTTCCATGTCCTGTTGCTTCTAGAACTGTATTTAGATTTCTCAGGAGGCAGGTCAGGTGGTCTGGTATTCCCATCTCTTGAAGAATTTTCCACAGTTTGTTGTGACCCAAACAGTCAAAGGCTTTGACATAGTCAATAAAGCAGAAATAGATGTTTTTCTGGAACTCTCTTGCTTTTTTGATGATACAGCGGATGTTCGCAATTTGATCTCTGGTTCCTCTGCCTTTTCTAAAACCAGCTTGAACATCTGGAAGTTCATGGTCATGTATTGTTGAAGCCTGGCTTGGAGAATTTTGAGCATTACTTTGCTAGGGTATGAGATGGGTGCAATTATGTGGAAGTTTGAACATTCTTTGACATTACTTTTCTTTGGGAGTGGAATGAAAACTGACCTTTTCCAGTCCTGTGGTCACTGTTGAGTTTTCCAAATTTACTGGCATATTGAGTGCAGCACTTTAACAGCATCACTTTTTAGGATTTGAAATAAATAGCTCAACTGGAATTCCATCACTTCCACTAGCTTTGTTCCTAGTAATACTTTCTAAGGCCCATTTGACTTCGCATTCCAGGATATCTGGCTCTGAGTGAGTGATCACACCATCGTGGTTATTTGGGTCACAAAGATCTTTTTTGTATAGTTCTGTGTATTCTTGCCACCTCTTCTTAATATCATTTGCTTCTGTTAGGTCCATACAATTTCTGTCCTTTATTGAGCACATCTTCACATGAAAATTTCCCTTGGTATCTCTAATTTTCTTGAAGAGATCTCTAGTCTTTCCCATTCTGTTGTTTTCCTCTATTTCTTAGCACTGATCACTGAGGAAGGCTTTCTTATCTCTCCCTGATACTCTTTGGAACTCTGCATTCAGATGGGAATATTTTTCCTTTTCTCCTGTGCCTTTCGCTTCTCTTCTTTTCGCAGGTTTTTTTTTTTTTAAGGCCTCCTCAGACAACCATTTTGCTTTTCTTTTCCTTGAGGATGGTCTTGATCCCTGCCTTCTGTACAATGTCATGAACCTCTGTCCATAGTTCTTTGGGCACTCTGTCTATCAGATCTAATCCCTTGAATTGATTTTTCCCTTCCACTGTATAATCATAAGGGATATGATTTAGGCCATACCTGAATGGTCTAGTGGTTTTTCCTACTTTCTTCAATTTAAGTCTGAATTTAACATTAAGGAGTTCATGATTTGAGCCACAGTCAGCTCCTGGTCTTGTTTTTGCTGACTGTATAGAACTTCTTCATCTTTGACTGCAAAGAATATAATCATTCTGATTTAAGTATTGATAATCAGGAGATATCCATGTATAGAGTTTTCTCTTGTGTTGTTGGAAGAGGGTGTTTGCTATGACCAGTGCATTCTCTTGGCAAAACTCTGTTAGCCTTTGTCCTGCTTCATTCTGTACTCCAAGGCCAAATTTGCCTGTTACTCCAGGTTTTTCATGACTTCCTACTTGTGCATTCCAGTCCCCTGTAATGAAAAGGACATCTTTTTTGGGTGTTAGTTCTAGAAGGTCTTGTAGGTCTTCATAGAACTGTTCAACTTCAGCTTTTTCAGTATTATTAGTCAGAACATAGATTTGTATCACTGTGATATTGAATGATTTGCCTTGGAAATGAATGGAGATCATTCTATCATTTTTGAGATTGCATCCAAGTACTGCATTTTGGACTCTTTTGTTGACTATGATGGCTACTCCATTTCTTCTAAGGGATTCTTGCTCACAGTAGTAGATATAATGGTCATCTGAGTTAAATTCACCCATTCCAGTCCATTTTAGTTCACTGAGTGCTTAAAATCCTGCTGCTGCTGCTGCTAAGTCACTTCAGTCATTTCCGACTCTGTGCGACCCCATAGACATCAGCCTACCAGGCTCCTTCATCCGTGGGATTTTCTAGGCAAGAGTACTGGAGTGGGTTGCCATTGCCTTCTCCACTAAAAGTCCTAAAGGATATTATATGAATTAGAAAGAACCAAACTGATGTCTTCTTTATGAATTAAATAAAATAAATATAAATGCATTTATATTGCCTTTAAGATTAAAGCACATTTATGATTCTATAGTGTTTCTCCTTTCACCAACTCAGTCGCCCCATTAGGATGTCAAAAAATCCCTATTACAAAAAGTGAAATTTCTACTCTATCATCTAAAAAGTGTTCTCAGTTAGTATTCAAGTCTGTAGACCAAACCCTGACAGAGTGAAGTGATAGCCTTTGTGACCAGCAGGCGTCTTTGCATAATGGTGAGCACAGTGACTTTGAGAATTAGATAACATGAGTCCAAATTCCAGGTCTATCATTTAATCACTGCCATCTCAAGCAATCATATACCTATTTGAAGTATCAGATGTTACATTTCTAAAATCTGGATGATATATGAAAATGGTATCTCAGAGGATCAAATGGCAGGATATTTTGGCATCAGAACCTAGCTATTCATTCATTCAAAGCAAATCATTTTTCTCCTCCCTGCATTAAATCTAATCTAAACTCCAGACAAATAAGCTCAGGCCCAAATACTTATGTGTGTAATAATTGATTCATTCTTCCATAGATCTTCTATATGGTACTTTTAGTGGGAAATCAGCCATGGGCTTACTCTGGAAATCTTGTTGGAAATTTACCATCATCACTGCCCATGCTTGAAGTGATATTGCCCTTGATCACTGCCTGTTTTGAAGACAGCAAATCTTGTGTTAAACTGTGCACAGAACTTATAATTTTAAATTTCCATAATAGAGGAATATTATACCACGCATTTTTTATTAACCTTCAGGAATTTAGTATAAAACCAGGGCTCTGTAAAAACCTAGAGGGCTGGGAAGGGGTTGGAAGTGGGATGGAGGTTCAAGAGGGGGCGGTTTGTTGACTGCTTCATGTTGACGTATGGCAGAAACCAATGCAGTATTGTAAAGTAATTATCCTTCAACTGAAAATAAATAAATTAAAAAAAAATAGTACCAAATCTCTGAGAAGTAAAAAAAAAATGATAATAATAAAAATGGCTAATCATGCTTACTTGGGTATGGTTCAGAAGAAGGGCTATTGAGGCAAAGTACTTTTCCAAATGTGCAATATCTTACATGTCTCTCAATAATGTTATAAAACTAACCTTCTAAGGGGCCATGGTCCCAAACACATCCGTCCCTTTAGAATAAGTATTGCGTGATTGATGATGGTGTTTTACACCACTTGCTTGTGTTGGAGTAGAAACTGGTTAAGGAATCATTGATGTTAAAAGCATAATTTTTGTTTCTTTTTAATAAAATAACTATCAATTACATGGCTTCTAATACATGCCTCTCCATTTCTTGATTTCTAGTTTACATTAGTAATATTTTTTACACATCAGTAATATTTTTTTTACACTTTACTACAATCACCTACTCACATTCTATCCTTAGTCACCACCAGATTGGCAACAACTACAGAATCTGTTTGAACTCCTCCAGTCTCTAAATATTTTTCTCTTATTTCTCCAGCTCGCTCTTTGAGATGTTTCAATCCATTAACTCTAAGACTTGTGTTTTATAATGGCTTTTATTCACAGGTCTTCATATCCCTACTAGGACAATATTCCACATTTTAATATTATTTGGGTTGGTGAAAAGATTCATTTAGGCTTTTCCATAACATCTTGTAGAAAAATGTGAGTGAACTTTTTTGCCAACCCAAGAGATACACTTAAATGTATCTAATTTGAATAAAATGAATAAATTAAAATGTTTTTTCCTTTCCTGTCTCAAGAAAGTGCTTGTTTGACAAACCTGTTAACTATACATGCAATCATATATAGCATCAGAACATTTCTTGCAAAAAAAAATATATATTTTGATGACTAGATTAATTTCAAATTGATAACCACAAATTTCAAATGGATACTCAACGTTGCCAGACAATCCTTCAATACTTGCCTGGTTAATTCATTCCCTTATTCTCAAAGAGGACTCTTTCACAGCCTCTCACATCTCTCTTATTCTTTTCTAACCCTCTGTCATAACTTTGAGCTGATGGCACTACAACATCTTTTATCAAGAAAATCCATATGAACAAGTTCCTTACTGTATAGCACAGGAGACTATATTCAATATCCTATAGTAAACCATAATGGAAAATATGAAAAAAGAATGCATATATATATATATATATATACACACACCTACACATATATGTATATATATATATGCATGCATAACTGAATCATTTTGCTCTATAGCAATAGTTAGAAGAAAATTATAAATCAGCTATTCTTCAATAATAAAATCCATGTGAGTATTGCCACAAATTACCAGTTTTATGGACCTGCACCATACAGTTGACCTCCTTATTGCTACAGTGGACATGCCCCTTTGCCCCCTAAACTGAATCTTCCATTTGTGCTGCTCTGTCTGCTGTCTCCTTGCCATTTTTCAGGAATGTTATTCCTGAAATTAGCTCCTATATTTCTTGCATCAACATTTTATCCTTCTCTCCTGGGCTACTCACATTTATTTCAAAACTCTGTCAGGTTTACGCTTGTTGGAATATCTCGTCTACACTTTCCTTCAACCCTCCTCAAAACTTGTTTGCTTCCATTCACGGTAAAAAGCTCTCTGTGAGTTGTCTATGCTGGCTGTCTCTATTTTGTCTCCTTTTATTTTCTCTCAACCCCCTTTAGCTGAGGTTTTATCCCACTGCACCATAGGAGGTAACCAGTGTCACTAGGAATAGAAGCTTGTGAAAACCAAGTTTTCCCTCATTTTATTGAACTCTCAGAAAAAATTTACACTGTTGAACACTCCCCATGCCCACCTCAATAAACATGCTGTCCTCTAGTCTATGCCTCTACACAATCATGTTTTCCTCCTGCCTTGAACACGCCTTCTAAGGCTTTTTTTTTCAGGCAATTAGTCCTATGTTGTTGTTCAGTAGTAAAGTCATGTCTGACTCTTTTGCAACCCCATGGACTGTAGCCTTCCAGGCTCCTCTGTCCATGTGATTCTCCAGGCAAGAATACATGAGTGGGTTGCTGTTTACATCTCCAGGGGATCTGCTCGACCCAGGCATCAAACTGATGTCTCCTGCATTGGCAAGCAGATTCTTTACCACTGAGCCACAAGTGAAGCCCAATTATTCCTGTATTGTTAATAGCTCTCTATTTTTTGCAGAGATTCTTATCCCTCTTCTGAATCCTTTTCTCACTTTATGCCCTCTGTCTAGGAAATTTTATCTACTTTATGGTTTCAAAGACCACTCCCTAGCTTGCTGAATCTCCAGTTTAGATCTCTATCCTTTATCTCCTTCTTACAATGTGGACATATACCCAGACATCTTGGAATTTCTGCTTAGAAGCTAAATGCTTTCAAATTGAATATGTTCAAAGCATGTTCCAAATATTTTCCCATACACTCAATGTTTTCCTTGCAAAATAAATGATACCATCCATTGCACCAGACCAAAACTATTCAGTTCACTTCTTATTCATTCATTTTTACTTCTAACACCATATCCAGTTGCCTCTACCTCCAAAAACATCTTAAATCTTACCATCTTCCAAATGATAGGCCTCTGTTACCTACACAGCAATCTGAATGGTTTTATTATCCTCATTTTTGCATTTGGTGCTCCCAAACACCAGTTTATCAACCATTTTTTCCCATTTCTAATAGTTGTATTTGTGTAGTTCCATCTACCAGTAATTTTTAGCTGCTGTCACTACTTTCAAGAGTTAATTATTAGTAAGTGTATATTTAGATACATTACACTCCTTAATATTTCTAATTTATTATTGTATGATGCTCTTTGCCTTTGATTCCTTTGTTTTCAAATCTCCCTTGTCATATAATTTTATGACTAACTATAGTTTGAGCTCTTTATGAAGTTTATATTTTTATTGTATAATTATAAAGCATAAAATGATAAAAGAGGTATACATTCTATTCTTTGTGATATAATTTTTCTAGGATGATTCTTTGTCTTTTTGTTTCCTTCTTTTTTCCACCCCTCCCACCTTCCTTCCAATACATCAAGTTCTCATTAATAGGTAGCAGAGAAAAAATAAACTGGCTTCTGGTGAGTGGAAACAGAATCATGATCAATTAATCAGTCAATCAAAATTCCTCATAAAAGCAAGGTCTAAACAAAGCTGCAGAATGAAAGTCTGCCAATTTTTGTGTTGTAGCCACTCTTGTGTGACCAGGGAAATGAAGAAGTGAGCAGGAAAATTCAGTTGAAACAATACTCTGTCTTTTGAATGATTTTTTTTCCTCTCCACTTAAAGTGACATATATCATTTTTCTAGATGGATTGGTAAGGCTATGGGTCATTTCTCCAACTCTTGTGTTTTACTGTTTGGTTTTCACTTACTCTTGTTAGCAAGGTATATTATGAGAACTGTCAGAGTTTTGTCAAATCTTAAGTAAGACTTCTATGGAATCACTCCTTACTGTATACGTGGGTGTGGTGATCTTACTGGCCATCACCTTCAAGAGTATTGTAGGAAATTGTGCCTATTTTCTAAATTGATTGCTGATGGTGCTTTTATTGCCCCCCTTTTTAATAGGCATCAGGGGAAGGACATGATCCAAGGAACTTTCTATCTTCTGGCTCAATGGTGAAACCTGATTAAACAGTGTTGTTTATTTTCCCACTATAAAGAAATATTTGTATTTTCTGCCACTTTGCAGGTCAGCTGCCTCCATATGTTAAAATGCATTGCTTATTTTGCTGATTCCTCAACCCTAACCCCTTACCTAGCTCATCTCAGCAAGTTTTGAGCACAAATTGCTGAAGGAATGTGCCCTGAAACTATCTTTTCTTACTTTTTAGCTTCTCACTAGTTCCAGCTCAGGCCCATGGGTATCAAGAGAATGTCTCAGCTGCAGGAAAGCCTAGAAACCATTTCACTTAAAAACATCCTGGAATAAAAGTCTCTACCACCACTTGGCATTGTTAAATTTGTTCTCTAAACCTGTGTGGAGATTTCTTGGGCAGGAATGAAATATGAGCACATAACTTAAAATTTTCTGTTTTCCATAGTTTGGTTTGTATAGAAGATTTTACAGACAGAGCTTAGTTATTATGATTAGGACACCTTTACTTCCTTTGGCTTAATGAGCTAGCTTCATTTTTCTCTTGAGAACATCATGGGCATATATACAGACAATAAGGAGGTATGGCTTGTGTGATGAAAGGAAAGTCAAATATGGAATGCTAATGGTTTCCTATCCTATACACATTTATTGACACACAGCGACAGCTTTAAAAGATGAGCAGATTATGCATTTCATCATGGTCTACCTACAGATTAATACTGAATCATATTTACTCCATTGAACAGAATAAACAAATTCCTCTTAAAGGAGCACTCTGTGACATATTATGGAAAATTCCTTAAAATGAAAATACTTGGACCAATGGTTTTGACTAGCTTGTGAAATTTTATAGGATGAAAAAAATTTCAATAATCACTACTCATACAACTTCTAACTCATTTATTAAGCATATCCACTAGTATACAAAAACATATAAAGCTATGTTTGATGAGACGTGAAAGATTCTGCTCATAATTATAAACACTATTATGAAAATACTGCATTAATCATGACCTTGAACAATGGAAGAGAACCTGGTAAGCAGTGCCATATTAAAAAATGTTATTCCTCTTGCAGAAATTACACCACATTTTCTGAGGCCTTTGCCAGTCTTGCTAACCTTTTTCCTTGGCCTCATCTTTTCCCAACTTCTAAACACCATCTCCTATCATATCTTTTTAGTTATAAATATTACATACTTTCATGACATTTAAAAATTAAGACAACATAAATTCAAGGTTTATTTTAGCCACTCTTCTCTCATTCTGTTTATTAAGACTCAAGGCCAATAGACAAGATAAATGAATAGAAAACTCCACATTTTGTACCATTCAGCCCTTTATTTTGGTAAATTTTAAATCATTTTAGTAGCAAAGTTATTATTCAGTTGGGACTAAAGACTATAAATGCTTCAAGATTTACACCTACTCCAGGTATGAAATTTACTGTTCTTTGTTGGAAAAGATTTACGAATTAAAATAAGTCAGAAAGGCCAAAAAATTCATCTCACTTTCCTTATTATCTTCTCTGGTAGGGTACCAATGCAACTGAATGGATGTGGTATATAATATAATGAATAACTACATTTTTGTGAGAAGTAATTGCAAATGTAGATTTTGAAAGCCCATGAGATAATTTAACTGCAGCGAGATTTTCAGATTAGGTTATTAGAAGAAACGCATATAAAATAAAAGGACAAGGATTTCCTAAGCTTTGGGCATTACATCTAAATTCAGGTATCGCTATTGTAATTGAATGGAAGTCATTAAAAAAAAAACTAAAATTTCAGAAAATATATTTAGTAATCGGTGGTAAAAAACTACCACCATTTAGTAAAATCTAGTAGTTATTTCGTTTTGTAATTCTAATGAATCATTCTTTCTTGAATTGGATTTATGAAACTTTTTGATGGTATGTTTTGTTCTCAGGAACACAGGGCAATGAGATTATTTTACTGATTATTACTTAGTCTGAATATTCTGGACATACTTCTCCTTCCTTCTTCTGATCTTTGGAGAAACAATGCAAGCCTATCAACCCTCCCTCCAATAGAGGGACAGCAGCTGAAAAAGGCTTTAGGCATTTGTTTTGCTTTGCAAGTTCATAACAATTTGTTTTTTAATAATAAAGAAGGCACTTTCCTGTATTGTTTATAAAAGGTCATTATTCCTATGCCTAATTTCCTTATTTTCCTAATGTCATAAAAATAATATATACAACAAACTCTTAACTCCATATTTTACCCACTCACCATTTATTTTTGAGAAGTCCTTTTGGAGACTCACTTGCAATCAAAAATGTTCCAGACTCTGAAAGGTGCTCTGAAGCAGCTTTAATTTAATTATATGAATTATTTAAGAACATCCTTTGATGTACTGATGTTGCTCCTGGAAATTTGTGTGTTCTAAATCAGGCAGCAGAAGCACAGAAACATCTTTGTAACTGCCAAGTTTTTTTTTTTTTTTTAAGGAACACAAAAGCCTACACAAAATCAAACATCCTAACGTTCCTTATGCTAAAAACTAAAGCTATGCATTTCCATAAATATAGTGGTTAAAACAAACCAGAATATACAGCTGTTTGCGGCTTCAACAAGAAATAGTAATGATTATAATTATTTGAGATTGAACGGGACCAGGACACACAGAACCTTCCGGAGTCCACTGAGCAAACTCTGAATTAAACAGAACCAGAACCTTTCAGAGGCCACTGAGTAAACACTGATTAAGGCAACCAGAACTCACCGGGAGGCGCAGGGCTCACAGAACCACCTTGCAACCTTCCCCATCAGGCTTGGCCCTCCCGCTGGTCACCGTCGCTGTGCGGGGCTGTCCTCACCTGTTCCCAGGGGTCATCGTCTGTCCCCTGGGCCGTTCTGGCCTGTCCTGGCCTGTGCTGGTCCATCCTGGCCTGTCCTTGGGGCCATCCTGGCCTGTCCCCGGGGCCGTCCTGGCCTGTGCTGGCCTGTCCTCAGGGCCATCCTGGCCTGTCCTCGGGGCTATCTTGGCCAGTCCTGGCCTGTCCTCAGGCCGTCCTGGCCTGTCCTCAGGGGTCCTGGCTTGTCTTCAGGGGTCCTGGCCTGTCCTCGGGGCTGTCTTGGCTGATCCTGGCCTGTCCCCGGGGCTGTCCTGGTCTGTCCTGGCCTGTCCCCGGGGCCGCCCTGGCCTGTCCTCGGGGCCATCCCGGCCTGTCCTCGGTGCCGTCCTGGCCTGTCCTCGGGCTGTCCTGGCCTGTCCTGACCTGTCCTGGGGCCATCCTGGCCTGTCCTCGGGGGTCCTGGCTTGTTCTTAGGGGTCCTGGCATGTCCTGGGGCCGTCCTGGCCTGTCCTTGGGGCCATCCTGGCCTGTCCTCGGGCTGTCCTGGCCTGTCCTCACCTGTCCTTAGGGCCGTCCCCGCCTGTTCACGGGGCCGTCCTGGCCTGTCCTGGCCTGTCCTTGGGGCTGTCCTGGCCTGTCCTCGGGCTGTCCTGGCCTGTCCTCACCTGTCCTTAGGGCCGTCCCCGCCTGTCCTCAGGGCCATCCTGGCCTGTCCCCGGGGCCATCCTGGCCTGTCCTCAGGCCGTCCTGGCCTGTCCCCGGGGCCATCCTGGCCTGTCCTCAGGCTGTCCTGGCCTGTCCTCACCTGTCCTTAGGGCCATCCCCGCCTGTCCTCGGGGCCATCCCGGCCTGTCCTCGGGCTGTCTTGGCCTGTCCTCACCTGTCCTTAGGGCCGTCCTGGCCTGTTCACGGGGCCGTCCCGGCCTGTCCTCGGGGCCGTCCTCGCCTGTCCTCGGGGCCATCCTGGCCTGTCCCCGGGGCCATTCTGGCCTGTCCTCAGGCTGTCCTGGCCTGTCCTCACCTGTCCTTAGGGCCGTCCCCGCCTGTCCTCGGGGCCGTCCTGGCCTGTCCCCGGGGCCATCCTGGCCTGTCCCCGGGGCCATCCTGGCCTGTCCTCAGGCTGTCCTGGCCTGTCCTCACCTGTCCTTAGGGCCGTCCCCGCCTGTCCTCGGGGCCGTCCTGGCCTGTCCCCGGGGCCATCCTGGCCTGTCCTGGCCTGTCCCCGGGGCCGTCCTGGCCTGTCTTCAGGGGTCCTGGCTTGTCCTTAGGGGTCCTGGCCTGTCCTCGGGGCCGGCCCCGCCTGTCCTTAGGGCCATCCCCGCCTGTCCTCGCCTGTCCTTAGGGCGGTCCCCGCCTGTTCACGGGGCCGTCCTGGCCTGTCCTCACCTGTCCTTAGGGCCGTCCCCACCTGTTCACGGGCCGTCCTGGCCTGTCCTCACCTCCTGGCTGCGCTGACCCTCCTGCATAGGCCGGGGTGCCCGGGCGGCTGCTGATGCCGCACTGGTTTGTGCAACTGCCGGTCGCTGGTGAAGGGATGGGAGCTGAAGCCACCGCCATGGCTCCTCGTGGGCCACGTGCCGGCCCATTGGCATCACCTGCACCTTAAAGGACTGAATCCTAGGCCTGCGGCAGCCGCAACAGATTGTTAGAGAATCTGCATTTGACAAGGTTTCTCAGTTCTGAGAGCCACGTAACAAATCATGCCAAGGCGAAGAGGCTAAAAACAGAAAAGATTTATGATCTCACACTGTTTCTGAGAGTGAGGGAGCAGCTTCGCTGGATGACACCAGCTCAGTCCTTCCTGAAGCTGCGGGAAGATTGGCCAAGGCTGGTGGGGAGCCACGGGGCCCACTGTTGCTGCCTGGCCAGTTTAATAGGGGTGCTGCTGGAGGAGACAGCTTCTCATCTCATCATAGAGTCTTCCACCCCATGGGACAATTCCAGTGTTCTGGCGTCAGCTGGGGCCCCACAGCAGATGGTCCAGGAGGCCAGGAGGAAGCCCCAGTGCCTCCGAAGTCACCTGTGTCATTAAACAGGTTGGCCCCACGCAGACTGGGAGGGATGGATGGGCTGTGATTGCCATGGGGCAGGCTCACTGGTGCTGATGTGAGCTGCCAAATCATACATGTTAGGGGTGGAGAAACACTAGCTTCTCTGCGAGCTCACCCCCTGATGCACACGGACTGGGAAGGTTTCTGAGATTCGTTGGTGGTGGTAGCATGGGGCCTTCTTCAGGACAGTGGACGGCTCTCACAGGCCAATCCAGACGCCCGATGGCTGGACACATCACCACTCACAGAGCCGCCGACGGTGGAGCTATTTGAATAGCACAGTGGCCAGTGAGTACCACTGTCTTTCCAAGGGGTCGAGGTGACTTGCTTTCCCAACAGCATCACCATTCCTCGCATCAACACCTGGTTTTGTCCAATTTCTAGTTTTTACCCATGTGGTGGGCATAAAATGGGTCTCATATTTTTCATGTGGATTTCTAACATTACTAGTAAGGTTTATTAGCCGTTTTAGATTTCCTTTGTGTGAAATGCCCACTTTTCTACTATAGTGTTTTGTCTTAACTGTTGGCATCCTTTATATATTTTGGATCTTAACCCTTTACAGTTACATGTGTTAATTTTTTTTTTTTTTTTAATGCCAATGGCTTCCCTGGTGGCTCAGATGGTAAAGAATCTGCCTGTAATGCAGGAGACCTGGGTTTGATCCCTGGGTCAGGAAGTTCCCCTGGAGAAGCACATGGCAACCCACACCAGTACTCTTCCCTGGAAAATCCCATGGACAGAGGAGCCTGGCAGGCTATAGTCCCTGGGGTCACAAAGAATCGGACACAACTGAATGACTAACACACATACACAATGCTGGGTAAAACTACCAGATGCTGGGGATGATGTGAATGGCTGACTGACTCTCCTCCCATGTGTATCCAAGCCCTGAATCGTGATTACCTGCCCTCACTCAATACCCATAGTCTTGGAGCAGACTTTTCTTTATGAAAAGTTAGTATCAGAATGAAGTGCCAGTTCTAACCTATAGCCAGGAACAGTCCTTTGGAGGATATTGCTTCGCTGTAGAGAAGGATTTAAATTTTCTAAGCTATGAAAATTTAAGGCAAGTGGGCAATCCTTGACAGTGAAAGTTTCTGTGTAGGTATATGTGTAGTTGTGTAAAAGGACTGTGTGTTTGTTGTCTTTCCCCTTTATGTGCAATGTAGGCATCCCTTGTTGAAATGTGCTGAGATGGTCCATTGGGGGGAGGGGAGCAGCAAAGGAGACTCCGTGGGGAAGCCTTACTCCAGTCCCTCAGGAGCTGGGGCCAGGTTCTCCAGTGCGGCCCACCTGGCATCATGCTAAGCATTAGGTGACAATGTCTGAACATGTGAGTGTGACATAAAAGAGGCATCTTCAGAGCTTAAGAAGGTGCTGTTGTCTTGATGGGAAGAAAAGAGCCGAGTTAGTAGGTGTATGGTAGGAGGAGAACAGATTTCCTGCTATCAGAATGTGCAGGACCGCCTGTCATCCCATGTGGCTGAGACGCAAACCATGGTGTTAGTGGACTGGCCATGTTTTCCTCTCGCCTCCTGGCCTTTTGCAGCAGGAGTAATTCCCTTGGGTTCCTGCCCCAGGAGGGTGGTTGGAGGAGGCCCTGGGCGATGAGAGGGCTTCTATCTCTTAGGGCAGGTGGGTGCTCAAGCAATAACCTGAAAAAAATAACTATTTGTTTTGTTCCTTATGATTTTTAAAATCCTTACACACAAAAAAAATCTGGTGTTGGATGCTGGGAACAACTCTGTGAAATAGGCATTATTAAATCCCAAATTGTTAGGTGAGGGAACTGAGACTAAGGAAGATGAAAGGCTCCAAGTTCACAGAGAGGAGAGTGAAACTCAGTCTCTCTGAGAGCAAGACTCAGTGTTTTTCAAGAGATTCGAAAATACTGCTTCATGTTATTGACCGTTTCCTTAAGTACACATTAATACTCTAGCAAAGGATGCCACTTTCATCTGAGAACATTATGTCCTTGTTTAACCATCCAGTAAACTATCCTAGTCACTGTGGTAGTGGGGTGCCTACATGTCCCCCATCATTCCTGACCCCTGATGTGGACCGGATGTATAAACTAGAGTGACAGCAGGCTCTGTGAGCGTGAGGAGGTATCTCTTTGATGATGACATTGTGCTGTATGCCGGAAGGAAGATTAGCCAGACCTAATCAAGTATGGAGGCTTCCCAGGTGGCACTAATGGTGCGGAATCCGCTTGCCAATGCAGGAGACTTAAGAGATGTGAATTTGGTCCCTGGGTCGGGAACTTGCCCTGGTGGAGAAAGTGACACTCCACTCGAGTATTCTTCCTAGGAGAATCCCATGGACAGAGGAGCGTGGCAGGCTACAGTCCATGGGATCACAAAAGAGTCGGGCATAACGTAGCAACTAAACAGCAACAACAAATCAGGTATGGTTTAGCCTGACCTAATCAAGTGAGCCCTTAAAAAGCAGACAGCATTCTCTGGCTGGTTGTAGAGGAAGACGTAAGGAATCACACTCCTGTTGGCCTGGAGGAAGTAAATCCATGTCGACTCCTACGGGGGCACATGCGCTAAGGCGCTGTGGGTGGCGTTTAGGCGCTAAGAGTGGCGGCCGACAACTGGCAGGTAAAAGGGGCCTCGGTTATTCAGGTGCATGGAGATGAATTCTACCAACCAGGGAGCTTGGAAGAGGACTCCAAGCCTCACATCATTTTTGCTGGTTTATATATTCATTACAGCCTAGTGATCCCCTGAGCAGTCCAGCTAACCCACACCCAGACTCCTGAGGCACAGAAACCTTGAGCTGATCAGTCTGTGTTGTTTTAAGCTACTGAGTCTGTGGTCGTTTGTTAGATGGCCACAGAAAATGAATACAGTTCTCTTTCCTGATGATATTAGCATGCATGTCAAATTTCCAGGTGACTATATGTTCAACCAGTTTAGTTCAGTCACTCCGTTGTGTCTGACTGTTTGCAACCCCATGGACTGCAGCATGCCTGGCCTCCCTGTCCATCACCAACTCCTGGAGCCTACTCAAACTCATGTCTGTCACATCGGTGGTGCCATCCAACCATCTCCTCCTCTGTCATCCCCTTCTCCTCCCATCTTCAGTCTTACCCCAGCATCAGGGTCTTTTCCAATGAGTCAGTTCTTCACATCAGGTGGACAAAGTATTGGAGTTTCAGGTTTAGCATCAGACCTTCCAATGAATATTCAGGACTGATTTCCTTTAGGATTGACTGGCTGGATCTCCTTACACCCTCTTCCAACAACACAAGAGAAGACTCTACTCATGGATATCACCAGATGGTCAGATTATATTCTATGCAGACAAAGATGAAGAAGCTCTATACAGTCAGCACAAACAAGACCAGGAGCTGACTATGGCTCAGATCATGAGCTCCTTATTGCCAAGTTCAGACTAAAATGAAGAAAGTAGGGAAAACCACTAGACCATTCAGGAATGACCTAAATCAAATCCCTTATAGTGGAAGTGACAAGTAGATTCAAGGGATTAGATCTGATAGACAGAGTGCCTGAAGAATTATGGACGGAGGTTTGTGACATTGTACAGGAGGCAGTGATCAAGATCATCCCCATGGAAAAGAAATGCAAAAAGGCAAAATGGTTTTCTAGATGAGAAAAAAAGAGAAGCTAAAGGCAAAGGAGAAAAGGAAAGATAATGTTCAATAGTGAGCTAAAAAAA
Organism: Cervus elaphus; assembly: GCF_910594005.1. Classification (NCBI taxonomy): domain Eukaryota; kingdom Metazoa; phylum Chordata; class Mammalia; order Artiodactyla; family Cervidae; genus Cervus; species Cervus elaphus. Next base: position 8,987,231 of record NC_057826.1, on the reverse strand, counting down.
CAGAATTAAGAAAATTTTAGACTATTGATGGATTTTGAGTTTTTCCCCGTTTTACTGTCACCGGCCACCTTTTGAAGGATAGATTTCCTGAAAAGATACAAAAATTTCTAAGTATCATGTACTAGCAATTACTTCCCCACTGAGATGGTGCATCATTGACTCTCCTTGTTACAGATTCCCTGCAGTGTTATCCTCCTCTTAATTCTTGTCTCTGGATATTCCTGCTATATTTTTCTCTGGTAAATTCTGGTTACTTGGATAGCTTTACTTACACCATATGTTTGATTGAATGATACTTTCTTGGTCCAGGTTTAAAGGTTGCTTTGATTCTTTCTTATAGGTCAAGTGACCATTCAGGGTTTCCATAATTTGCAAACAAATGGAAATGTAACTGGTATTTGCCGGTCATACCTCTGAGGAAAGAGTCATGGGATGACTAGTTTCACAAGCAAAGCTCATCATGCTGTGAATGAACTTCACTACTGGGGTTTTGTGGGCTGCTGAAACATATCTTGGGCCTCTGGGGAGCCCTGCAGTCTTTTGTGGTGTTTTGTCTCTTAAGAACAATGGTACCTTTGGCTGTCTTCTTCTAGACTTGATAAACTGTAAGATGACATGGCAGCTTGGTTGAATACAGTGATTGGTTAGTAATATCTGCAGTGGTCATGACATAGGAAAATGTTTACACTCACATGAATTACATGAATGATAATCCTGAAATAACTATAACTATCTATAAAAATGAATTGAAAATATGAATCATTTATATGAAAGATTTCAAGGAATAAAAACATGTAATTGGAGAAATTATCATATTTCAGTTTTATGTTCTTTATTATCTAAATTTATCTGAGTGAGTGGATATTTGTTCTTTCTTTGGGCAAACATAGACTCCCATACAATTTTCTTGTTATATCTCATCCTAAGATTTATTCAGACATTTAAGGAAACCATAAATTTCCAAATTGCTTCCTATCTTAAAGTTGATTTTATTTTCCCCAGTTTGATAACCCTTCAAATCATGTAATGAATTAATCAGATACTGCATAAAGTATCCTTTTTATCTTTAAATACTTTATTTATATGATGATATCTGGAAGCCTACATCTGAAAGCTGGTGTCTGGGAAATCAAAATATAATTACCATCAATGTGCAGCTCTCTTCTCCACTTCTAATCTGGTTTAGAAATTGCATAGGAACATTTAAATAAGAGCATGTACCTTACTTTCCTACACTATGGAATGGGACTAATTTCAAACCTATTTATTTTCCTCCTCTTCATAGAGTGAGAGTGGGAGTTTGATACATATTTAACAGATATCTGGGCTGTGAAATTCTTCAAGCATCCTTATGTTTCCTAGAGAAAATAAAAAGTGGGAATTGTGCTACCATCCACAAAAGGCAGTTGGTAAAACCTGTAAGGCAGTTGCTGGGCTCCTGTCGGCATGAAAGGCCCATCTCTCTCTACCTTTTAGTCCCTGTTTCTCATTATCATCAGCACCAGATTAGCACTGGGAAGATCTAGGTTATACTAGAGATTTTGCTTCTATCCAAGATAACTTTCTACAAGAACAATAAACTTCATTGAGGGTCTACATAGCAGAAAATGCTAACTTTTGCTAACCCATGGACTATAGAAACTTATGTCATCTTCTTCTGATCTTAATGACATTAAGAAGGCTAAAAAAATGCAGCTGATTATGCCGGAACACTCATATGAAAACTAGCCAAGCTGTCAGTGGTTTACATCTGCAATGTGAAGTTCTACTGTAAGATTTTAGCCCCAACACACCATGGTCCTCATAGGCAGAGAGAAGGTCATATTATGCAGAAAACAGACAATCTTGTGTGTAAACACAGAAGAACAGCTACTTATATACCATGATTTGACAGAGCATAGGAAGAGCCCCTTCTTGAAGATATGAAATTGACTGATTATCAATCCAGCATTGCAGTCATCAGGTCATAAACACAATCTACACTACATTGAGTTTTTTTTTCTTTTTCTTAATTTTCTATCAAAATAGAACTCTTACTGATCATAGTCTTAGAAATATCCCCACAATTAATCTGCTGCCATTCCCTAAGCACTCAGCATCTCTGGCATGGCTTATTTTTATAAACTTCCTGATATGTTCATATTAATAACAATGTGTTATGTTCATCACTCAGTAGTGTCTGACTCTTTGCACACCCCATGGACTGTAGCCAACCAGGCTCCTCTGTCCATGAGATTGTTGAGGCAAGAATAGTGTAGTGGGCTGCCATTCCCTTTTCCAGGGAATTTTCCCAACCAACCCAGGGATCAAACCCAGCCTCTCGCATTGTAGGCTGATTTTTTACTGTTTGAGCCATCATGGAAGCTCATTAATAGCAGTAGTTGGCATTTATTAAGTACCTATTATTTGTGCTAAGTCACTTACGTGAATTACATCATTGTAATCTTCAGAGCAACACCATGAGGTAGCTAATATTTTTACCCTCATTTATAAATGAAGAAATTTGAAGGTTTCACAGCCAGTTAAGTAGTGGAGCTGAGATATGTATAAGTCTCTTTCCACTCCAGTTCATCTCCACTAAGGATCACAAATTCAGAAGTCTATGGGAGCAAGCAGGAAATAGAAATGTGTCATGAAAGTATATTCTAAACTGTGATGAGCTGTACCATAGTTACCGGCAGGTTACATTATCCTTTGAATACAGCATTGGCCAAACAACCCCTTAAGGGGGAGCAGCCACTGGTTATCAAATTCTGATCTTTTTCCTCTGTACAATAATAGTGCAGCATTATTAAAAACCAATTTAGCCATGTACTTCTTCTGAAATCTTCACTAGGCTCTGCATCATATTTAAGGTTAAATATTTGGGCAATTGCCCTGTACAAATTCTCTTCGCAGTGTGATCTTAAATTATGTCATATCTCCTACCTACATGGTCAGACAGCCTATGGTCCAACCACAATAAGCATTTGACTTTCCCTAAGTAATTCTTTCTTTTGGTGTTCTGTGTCTCTCCAATTTCTGCTCCTTCTACCTAAAATACTTTCTTTATTCCCACCCAAATAATGCCTATTCATCCTTTGCAATGCAAGTTGCACATAGCTAGAAACTTATAACCATTTCCAAGTCATATGAAAACACTCTGTGCAATTAATGCTAAACCAGCATGATGAGTCTTATTTCTAGCGGTGTAGACAGTACTGTGAAGCAAATATACACCCTCTGAGTCTGTCCTTAAGACAGAGCATTGTTTGAAGCAGTTTTATCTGAGGAGCTTTATCCAGATAAGTGTTTGAAGAATAAATAATTATGTTTTCCAATAAACCTCATGTGTCCTCTCACTATCTACTTGAAAAGAAAAAGAAGCTTTTGATCCTTGGAATTTCCAGAGGGCAGTAATCAGTCATTAGAACACTGAGAATCTTCATTAATTTACCCACATTGCTTTTTGTGGTTTTGAGTACCACTATGTGTATTTTTTCTTAATTTCTATGTGCAAGTTGGATTGAAAATGAAATTTTAAATATCTAAAAATGTGAAAAGCAGCATGATTTTTGTTTGGTCCTTTATTTTCCTATGAGTCTGTTGAACAAAATATCATTACCTGTTTCCTTTCACAGAGTTCAAGTAAATTACTGACCTTTGTACATGGTTTCAAAGAATCCTGCTGTGCAAATATAGTGCTTGCTCTAACAAAAGTCACAGTATATAACAGACACTAGAAAATCAGTTGTTTCTGAAAAACTAGGAAGCTTGATTGTATTAAGACATTCCTGCTTGGAAAAAATTCATCTACTGATCATGTATACATGTTGAAATGGGTTTAATAATGATAGATGGGGTGATCACTCACCTAGAGCCAGACATCCTGGAATGTGAAGTCAAATGGGCCTTAGGAAGCATCACTAGGAACAAAGCTAGTGGAGGTGATGGAATTCCAGTTGAGCTATTTCAAATCCTAAAAGATGAGGCTGTGAAAGTGCTGCACTCAATATGCCAGCAAATTTGGAAAACTCAGCAGTGGTCACAGGACTGGAAAAGGTCCGTTTTCATTCCAATCCCAAAGAAAGACAATGCCAAAGAATGCTCAAACTACCGCACAATTGCACTCATCTCACACACTAGTAAAGTAATGCTCAAAATTCTCCAAGCCAGGCTTCAACAACACGTGAACCATGAACTTCCAGATGTTCAAGCTGGTTTTAGAAAAGGCAGAGGAACCAGAGATCAAATTGCCAACATCCTCTGGGTGATCTTGCTTTTTTGCAAGACAGTTCCAGAAAAACATCTATTTCAGCTTCATTGACTATGCCAAAGCTTTTGACTGTGTGGATCACAATAAACTGTGGAAAATTTTGAAAGAGATGGGAATACCAGACCACCTGATCTGCCTCCTGAAAAATTGTATGCAGGTCAGGAAGCAACAGTTAAAACTGGACATGGAACAATAGAGGGGTTTCGAATAGGGAAAGGAGTACATCAAGGCTGTATATTGTCACCCTGCTTATTTAACTTATATGCAGAATACATCATGAGAAATGCTGGGCTGGATGAAGCACAAGCTGGAATCAAGATTGCCAAGAGAAATATCAATAACTTGAGATATGCAGATGACACCACCCTTATGGCAGAAAGTGAAGAACTAAAGAGCCTTTTGATGAAAGTGAAAGATAGTGAAAAGTTGGCTTGAAACTCAACATTCAAAAATGTTGAAATGAAAAATGGGCATCTGGTCCCATCACTTCATGGCAAATAGATGAGGAAACACTGGAAACAGTGGCAGGCTTTATTTTTGGGCTCCAAAATCACTGCAGATGGTGACTGCAGCCATGAAATTAAAAGAGACTTACTCCCTGGAAGGAAAGTTATGACAAACCTAGATAGCATATTAAAAAGTAGAGACCTTACTTTGTCAACAAAGGTCTGTCTAGTCAAGGCTATGGTTTTTCCAATAGTCAAATATGGATTTGAGAGTTGGACTATAAAGAAAGCTGAGCACCAAAGAATTTATGCTTTTGAACTGTGCTGTTGGAGAAGACCCTTGAGAGTCCCTTGGACTGCAAGGAGATCCAACCAGTCCATCCTAAAGGAGAGCAGTCCTGGGTGTTCATTGGAAGGACTGATGCTGAAGCTGAAACTCCAATACTTTGGCCACCTGATGTGAAGAGCTGACTCATTGGAAAAGACCCTGATGCTGGGAAAGATTGAAGGCGGGAGGAGAAGGGGACGACAGAGGATGAGATGGTTGGATGGCATCACTGACTCAACGGGCATGAGTTTGGGTAAACTCCAAGAGCTGGTGATGGACAGGGAGGCCTGGCGTGCTGCAGTCCATGGGGTCACAAAGAGTTGGACACGACTGAGTGACTGAACTGAATGATAGAGCTTTGAAGCTAAATTTATATATTAACTGGTATTTGCTATGTTATTTTGTTTTATCCTTCCTTGTAGTTCTCCCCCCTACCCTCCCTCTCAAGAGAATGTAAATGCATAGAGATGAGAGGGTGAAACAAAAGTGAGAGGAAAAGGATAACATAGGATGATAGCTATTCATCTATTCTTGTATCTGTGTGCATTTTTAAAATGTATCTGTTTATGTATATGAGCCATCAGTTGAAAAACTATAATTCAAGAGATTTAATCATAGAACCAACTTTTTTTTTTCTCTCATGGTCCTCTTTTTTAAAAATATTTTTAATTGGAGGATAATTACTTTCATGTGTTTGCTTCTGTTGTACGACAATGTGAATTAGCTGCAAGTATACATGTATTCCCTCCCTCTAATCCTCCCTCCTACCCACCCACCCCCTCACCCCTTTAGGTCATCACAGAGCACCGGGCTGAGCTCCCATGTTACACAGCAGCTTCCCACTAGCTATCTGTTTTTATACATGGTAGTGGGTATATGTCAACGCCACTCTCTCAATTCATCCTCCCTTTCCCTTCCCCTGCTGTGTCCATAAGTCTGTTCTCTATATCTGCATGGAGATTCCTGCCCTGCAAAGAAGTTTATCAGTACCATTTTTCTAGATTCCATAGATGTGTGTTAATATCAAAATTTTGTTTTCTCTTTCTGACTCACTTCACTCTCTATAATAGGCTCTAGGTTCATCCACCTCACTACAATGGACTCAGATTTGTTCTTTTTCATGGCTGAGTAATATTCCATTGTATACATGCACCCTTACCTCTTTATCCATTCATCTGTTGATGGACATTGATGTTGCTTCCATGCCCTGTCTAAGGAGTGCTGCTATGAACATCGGGGCACATGTGTCTTTTAAAATCTACCTAGAGTAAGCTACTTTTTCCTCTGCCCCTTGGATAAAATTACAGATGGAACCATAACTAGTTCACTCACCCTTTCTTCCTTCTTTTTCCTTCTTTTATTTTTTTACTTCTCTTTCTTTTTATTATTTTCTAACTTTTTATTTGGAAGTAACTTCAGTTTACAATTTAATACAAATATTTCTCAGGTTTGGTTTAGAAATTTAGCATTACCAATGTCATATATTTATGAAGACATGAGCTTTGATTTAGTTTCAAACGCCCCTCCCAAGCTCAAGCTTGACATAAGTTAGAGCACGCGGGCTTGAAACCACGTATTACTAGACTCTTCTCCCTCTACCCAGCACTCCTCTAGCTTTGTCTTATGAACTGTAGTCTCAGATTTTTTAGACTTGTATTAGGAAAAGAAAAGCCCTTATTTGTCTGAGTTGCACATGGAGAGCCAATTTTGGTTCTCTGATCTTGGCAGGTGTTTCAGATATTTAAGTAGACTTTCCACTTAGCATCTTCTTTAATTTTTAAGAAAGACAATCATTTCTCTCCATACTCTTCCTTTTCCCTGGCTGATGGTGGCTTGGTTGATAAGGAAGGCAGGTCAGTTCTCATGAGTTGTTCACTCCTGGGTCATTCCTGGGTATCCAGCCGTGCTTTCAGCATCCTTACAAGTTCCAGCTCAGAGCCACCTCTCTGAGTTTCTTTCACAAATGGCTCTTATCTAGTCCAACTTGCACTGGCAGATAAAATACAGGAAAATATGTTAAATTTGAATTCCTGATAGACAAAAAATATTTTTAAGTATGTCCCCAAAATCAAATGCAACCTTTTATATCAACCAGATATTCTTTGTTTATCTGAAGTTCAGATTTTACTGGCATCCATAAATTCATTTGCTAAGCCTGACAACCCTCAGTTCAAGATATATATTCCCACAACTTCTGTCCTAATGAACTTCCAGCTTAGAGTTGAAACAGCTACCTTACCATTTGCTTCACAATCAGCACAATTAGCCTCTTTCTGCATTAGATTTCCTAGACAGGAGACAGACACCACACAAGCTATAAGGTCTCTAATAATTCTAATAATTTAAAGATGTAAGAATCCTAAGGGTCTAATAATCCTACTCTGATCTTCAACTTCTGACCTTTATGTGCTTTTGGTGAGACTGAGAAGTTAACAGACATGTAACTGGGCATGAAACATCTCCTTTGTAGATCCAGCATCATGGTGTCTTACCCCACTTTGGAATGTTGACCTATGTCTTAGAACCTCAGATAAAACTTTTGTTTTAGCGTCCTGTAACATGCAAACACATTGCTCACAGTTTTTCTTACATATATGAAAATGAGATATATGACTTAAGTCTTATATCCTATATTTGAATGATTTTCACAGTGATTGCATATTGCTTTATTGTTTTAAATTTAATATAAAGTATATACCACTTAAAAATATGGTTATGTTTAATTTATGATGAAGCAAAGGAAAACAGGGATTCCCTTGTGGCTCAGCTGGAAAAGAACCTGCCTGCAATGCAGAAGACCTGGATTCAGTCCCTGGGTTGGGAAGATCCCCTGGAAAAGGGAAAAGCTACCCACTCCAGCATTCTGGCCTGGAGAATTCCATGGACTGTACAGTGTCGCAAAGGGTGTTGCAAAGAGTCAGACACGACTGAGCGAATTTCACTTCACTTCAAAGGAAAACAAGATTCAAACTTTGAAAAATTTTCTGTTGAAACTCCTAATGATAAGATTTACAGAGCATATAATGCAGAAATGTATGTATAACTCCTAAATGTTTCAAATAATTATGTATTAATGGTGGGCTAGTGGTTTAAAGTTTTATTTTCCTTATATTTATTTTGCTTTGTAATTTAAAAATTATTTTATATCATTTTTATAATCAGAAGATAGCAAAAGTACTAATGGCATGATGTAGAGATAGTTTAATCTCAAAATAACTAAGAATCTACTAGAATTATAGCTATGTAAAACTGACAGTTCTGCTTTGCTTTATTGAAATTAACATTCAACACATATAGCTCTTCTAAGGGATAAATCTTACAATCACTTCTCTAGAAGTTTGCATAGAAAAAGCTTTTGAAAAAGTCTCAGTCTTAGAATAATCTTTATTTGGGAGTTCATGTTTCTTGGTTTCTTTTTCCTTTCCCAGATTTAGTTATTTTAATACAAAAGTTCATGTTCTTTTCATTTTAATCTCTGATACCTTTACTTTTTCACAAATCAAACCTATACATCTTGCTATTGAATTGGGGAAACCTTACTGTGGGCAATGTAGTTAACTGTTTTAAAGACTCTGCAGTCATGGCAATGACTAAAATGAGTTAAAATTGGTATAGAGAAAAACCATTGGCTTGTCATCATTTCACGCATACAAAATAGCCTCATTATACCCTGTAAAATAAGTGCTTCTATTCTACCTATTCAAAGAAGATAAAAGAATATCCAGTAATTTCCTCTAAATATGAAACATATTACTATTGATAATAAAACATTGATCCAAGTGGTGGACACAGAAAGTAAGATTAAAAAAAATAAATTTTCCACATTATAAATTATCATCAATCCTATTACCAAAGATGGTGAAATGACCCTGGAAGTTCATTTAATTTTTTATATAACCATGTTCTGAAATCTAGAAAAGATTATTAGAGTTTTATTTAAAATCTAACTGTTGAATCTTCTAGGATTTTCAATTTGGTGTTTTTCTATACAAATAAGTTAAATTATCTCACTTGAACTCAGTCCCCTTCTCATCAGTCATTCAGTGGGCAATATAATTAACTGCTTTTTGAAGACAATTACAGTGATTACTTTCCATAACCCAGATAAGATAATCTTGAATACATAATACAGTGGCCTCTGCATCTTAGGTATAATTTAGAATAATCCCTTACTATCATGAAAATGCATGGTTTTAATCAGTGGTTTCAAAGGCAGGAGCAAGGGTAATGTTTTCTGTATTTTTCATCTCATTTTTAAGAAAGAAACGCGTAGGGATAAGAAGTGCCCTGGTCAGAAGGAGCTGGAAGCTGTGAGGCCTGGCTTTTTACTCGCCACTTGGGCCAGTTCCTTTACCATCTGGGCTTCAGTTGTTTACGGTGTTTTCTCTAAGACAGAGAAAATAGAAATATCCACCTGTTTCTACTGACTTTCAAATCTAAAAATGTAACTAAAAGATTTCGATAAATTATATAACACTAAATAAAGCATTGAGGCTTCCCAGGTGGCTCAGTGGTAATAAATCTGCCTGCAATGCAGGAGACATGGGTTCGAACTCTGAGTTGAGAACTCTGGGTTGAAAACATGAGAACTCTGGGTTCTCCAGATCCCCTGGAGAAGGGGTTGGCAACCCACTCCAGTATTTTTGCCTGGAAAATCCCATGAACAGAGGAGCCTGGTGGGCCACAGTCCATGGGGTTGCAAAAGAGACATGACTAAACAACAACAAATAAACCATTGTCAGTATTTTTTCCTTCCAGAAAAAGAGCCCTAACATTTCATGGTCACATACAGTAGGAAAAATCACACAGGTTTTCTTCAATAATTGAAACTGTTCACTCAATATAATTTTGAAGAGTTGTAAACAATACCTTCTCACAAGCAGAATAATCTTTTTGAAGGTGTCCTGTTGTCATTCAGTTGCTAAGTTGTATGCGACTCTTTTCTTCCCCGTGGACTGCAGTGCGCCAGGCTTCCCTGTCCTCCATTATCTCCTGGAGTTTCCTCAAATTTATGTCCATTGAGTCGGTGGTGCTGTCTAATCATCTTATTCCCTTCTCCTTTTGCTTTCAGTCTTTCCCAGCATCAGGGTCTTTTCCAATGAGTTGGCTCTTCACATCAGGTGGCCAAAGTATTGGAGCTTCAGCATCAGTCCTTCCAGTGAATATTCAGGGTTGATTTCCTTTAGGACTGACTGATTTGAACTCCTTGCAGTACAAGGGACTCTCAAGAGTCTTCTCCAGCACAATTCAGTTCAGTTCAATTGCTCAGTCAAGTCTGATTCTTTGCAGCACCATGGACTCCAGCACGCCAGGCCTCTCTGTCCATCACCAACTCTCAGTGTTTACTCAGACTATGCCCATTGAGTCAGTGATGCCATCCAACCCTCTTATCCTCTGTCATCCCCTTCTCCTCCTGCCCTCAATCTTTCCCAGAATCAGGGTCTTTTCAAATGAGTTAGCTCTTCTAATCAGGTGGCCAAAATATTGGAGTTTCAGCTTCAGCATCAATCCTTCCAATGAACACCCAGGACTGATCTCCTTTAGGATGGACTGGTTGAATCTCCTTGCAGTCCAAGGGACTCTCAAGGCTCTTCTCTAACACCACAGTTCAAAATCATCAACTCTTTGGTGCTCAGTTTTCTTTATAGTCCAACTCTCAAATCCATGCATGACTACTGGGAAAACCATAGCCTTGATGAGACAGACCTTTGTTGGAAAGCATCAATTCTTTTGTACTCAGCCTTCTTTATGGTCCAGCTCTCACAACCCTACATGACTACTAGAAAAGCCATAGTTTTGACCATATGAACCTTTGTTGGCAAAGTGATTGTCTCTGCTCTTTAGTATGCTGTGTATGATGTCTGAAAAGAACACTGATTTGATATTGCTGAGTAGATGTCTGAACTTGAGCAAGTCATTGAGTATCTCAGAATTTTAAATTTCTCCCCTTTTAAATAGGGATATGAGCATACATTTCCCCAGAAAGTTTGACTATTAATTGAAAAATAGGGTCTAAAGTGCTAATTAAAAGTAAAAATATTTTCTATAACCTGGGACACAGCATATCATGTTTTGATTCCCTTTTCCCCAATAAAAATTATGGATTTCTTTACTTAAAATTAACTCCTGTGGATGATTTTACTTGCAGCTCATCCAAAAATTTTTAATTATGTGAAAGTCACCTTATTTTGCCATGATTTTCATAGCTGAAGTTTCCTAAACTAAGATCCACATACTTTAATATTTTATAACTGTGTGTGTGTGAAATTATTTGACACCACATGGATGTTATTTGGAAGATAGCATTTGCAACATGTTTGAAGATTAGAGTTGACATTTTATGGATTCTGAAAGGAATTGTATCATGTAAGCCCAAAATAATATTTATAATCTCTTACATGTAAAATGATATCCTATAGGAAAAAAATTAATTTGTAGAATGAGAAAAATATAGATCCCTTGTGTCTCATGGAAGACAAACAATTTCCCTCACTTTACTAGATATTGCTATTATAGGTCATATATACTTGTCATATGAAACATGTGAGTTGGGCCATTAAGAAAGCTGAGTGCCAAAGAATTGATGCTTTTGAACTGTGGTGTTGGAGAAGACTCTTGAGAGTCCCTTGGACTGCAAGGAGATCCATCCATTCCATCCTAAAGGAAATCAGTCCTGAATATTCATTGGAAGGACTGATGCTGAAGCTGAAACTCCAATACTTTGGCCACCTGATGTGAAGAACTGACTCATTGGGAAAGACCCTGATGCTGGGAAAGATTGAAGGTGGGAGGTGAAGAGGATGGCAGAGGATGAGATGGCTGGATGTCATCACTGACTCTATGGATATGAAATTGAGTAAGCTCTGGGAGTTGGTGACGGGCAGGGAAGTCCGGCATGCTATAGTCCATGGGGTCACAAAGAATTGGACATGACTGAGAGGCTGAACTGAACTGAACTGAACTGATCCTTGTCAACTGTTGAAAAGTTCAGATAATTATCAGTAGCTCTTAACCGCTGCCATTTATTTGTCTCCATTTTATTCTAAGTGGAGGTCATTTCATCAATTTTTCACTGACTCTGCTAACTCCACTGGCACATTTTTCATTGTACATTTGGAGTAAAATAATTTCTGAAGGAAAGTGGTTGATTTAAGGCTGCCCAATTTTCTCATTTCATAGAACTTCAAACCTCTAGATCTTTTTCTACTTACTTGTTTATAATGCACACTTTATTTGCCCAAGAGATATTTGATAATTGATTTTCCACAACTAAACATTTCATACATACATGCTTGCTGCATGAGAATTTGTAATAATGGTAAAATTATACGAAGTGGTGCTTCCAGCACCACTTGCCAATTAAGAGAATGATAATCCAATCAACCTAAAATTAAAAAAAAAAAACTCATTTTCAAATTTTATTTACATTGTTGTTCAGTCACTAAGTCATGTCCGACTCTGTGACTTTTTATTTATATACCTATTTGTTTACACATCTATATCTATATATATTATCTATATCTCTAAGCATATGTACACACAGGAAAAAAAAAATGTAAAACTTCAATAACTTAGAACACACAATCGAGATTTATAGCTTCTGGGTTTTAAGGCCTTTTTCCATGTAACCCCAGCTAGAGGGGAACTTCTTGTGATAGCACTCCATTGTTCTCCTAACAGCAATTGCATCCTGCCTGGGGCCAAATTAGGCTTCACAAGTGGTGCAGTGCTGAAGAATCTGTTTGCCTATACAAGTGATGCAAGAGATGTGGGTTCAATCCCTGGGTTGGGGAGATCCCTTGGAGAAGGAAGGGCAACCCAGACCAGTATTCTTGGCTGGGAAATCCCATGGATAGAGCAGCCTGGTGGGCTACAGTCCATGGCATCACAGAGTCAGACATGACTTAGTGACTAAACAAAAACAGGGCCAAATTTGCTTGCTTGTTGCTCCTCAGTTGTGAAGGATAAATAAGATAACGCCTATGTAGTGTGCCTTCAAACCAGTAACACATGACCTAGCTTATGAGATGATGATGATAATGATTTTTTGCCTTTATTTTATGACCTCCTCTACCATCCATATTCAGTTTTGTCATTTGACCTAATGTTCTTTATGCCCTTCCCACTCTCATTTTTTGGTCCTCCATTATAAGATATAGTTTAAAATCATGTATTGCATTTAATTGTCAGTTGTCTTTTGTCTGTTTTCATCTGAAATATTTGCTCAGCCTTTGATATTTTCAATTAATGAAAGTATAATTAATTATCATAATTAATTCATAATTAATTAATGAAAAAGGTCTCAGTGCTCCTTCTGAATAGAATGCTTAATATTTTATTTTTCTGTCTCTCACTTTAGATTCAGGTTATCCATTAATTGTTCCCTGGGTTGGGAGGATTCCTTGGAGAAGGGAATGGCTACCCACTCTAGTATTCTGGCCTGGAAAATTCCATAGACTGTATAAGTCCATGGGGTTGCAAAGAGTGGGACTTGAATAAGTGATTTTCACTTTCACTTTTATGATCTAGGTTGACTGTGAACTCCTTCACAAAGCCTTTCCTCCCTAACTTAGGTCACAACAATCAATCTTTTTTCTGACATTCCATTGAAGATAGGGTAATTTTTATTCTCATTGTATGATTCCTGGTCCAAAAAAGAGCGCAGGTTCAGTAAGAAGACAGGCCAAATGGCATTTCTCTTTGAATTCCCACAGTGCCTGGCACAAGTCAAGTGCCTGGCATAGAGAAAGATGAATGCCTATTTACTGATAACTCTATGCAATACCTAGAGGCCAATTATAAGCTTTCAATAAACAAATTATTTAAATAGTTTATAAGTTACACCCTTTCAGTCTTTTCTTTTTTAAACTTTCAGAAAGTTTCTAATGGAAAACCAATGTACAGGTATCAAAAATAAAATACACCTGCTGTTTGTGTGATATACTAGACACCAATGTGATGTTAAGGTTTTCTTGTACCCTTGTTTCAATGTCTATTTTGTTCTTCTTACAAATTCTACTTAGTATCACACTGTTCATAGCCACATCATTTTCTGCTCCAGCCCATATTTTCTGATGCCTGGGTGTGGATTAAATTGATCAAGTAACAAACTGGCTCACATGAAAAGAGTTTCTTGCTATCATCTTATTTCAAAAACTTTCCATCTTTTATGAGTAAGCACTATTTCTGAAAAATAATCAATCTGGGCCATTTTATTCTTGCTGTTATGTTTTTCTTTTAATGAGGAACTTACAAAACCAGAAATTGTATTTCACATTCAAGCATCCCAGAGGTCTTCTATGCTGTATTGTAGCTGGTCTCCTGTCGACTTTCTGATCCAATTCATGCTGTCACCCCCTCCCTCTGCTAAACCAATAAATAATCCTCTTAAAATGCAAATATTGATATTTAAAGTAATGGAATATCTTTCATGAATAGAGTTGTGAAATATACAGGCAAATAAATATTAGGGTTTGGAAATTGCATCAATAACTCTCTGTGCCTTTTTTTTAGACCAGAGTTGCAGGAATGAAGGACATAGTCCTATTGTTACATAAGCACAGTTGGTGGTTTTTATCAATTGTCTGTAAAGATAAATTTTAGTCCTAGTGTGGACTGGTACAGACTATGTCTATGAATATATTGTCATGGAAGTGTAACTAGATGAAAAACAATTCAAACAATCTTTAAAATTTGCCAAGTATTTGAGATCTTTTGTTATGGATAATTTAAAAAATACCATAAGTTTATCACAATTTTTTAAATAACAAATACTTAAACTAATTCAAATTTCCCTAAAGCTTCAGAAGTTATTTTAATCAGTGATTCACTATAAACTGTCTTTCATGTTCTTCATCTATCTTTACAGTAGACAAAGCTATCTTATATCACTGTTTTCAGGTATTTGCCTACCTTTAAGACAAGAAATTGCTATAGGAGACCAATTGGAACAAAAGCGCCAGTACAACCACAAATGTGTCAGACTAGTTTCTGTACAGAAAACAGTCTTACTTTGCTGTCAATGGATTTCTTGAGGTTAATCTTCTTTTCATAATGTTGTCACCAGAAGTAGCACCAGGATCACAAATTTTACTTGACATTATTATGATGGATGGATTACAAAGACATTGTAAATGATGTCAACATCTCAATAGCATTAAGAAGCCAAACTCAAATGTTTATTGCAGAAGATGTGCGGTGTGTCTAGACATAACAAAGCAATAAAGAGCTGCAGAGAATAAAAATTAGCTCCACTCAAACTCTAATTGCAAAAATTATGCATTAAATTAGAATAAATAACTATACTTAAAACTGAATTAAAGTGACAATGGAAATCTTGAAGTTATTTGGTTCTGATACATTTGAAATTGTTAATATAGAAGTAAAGAGTGAATAAGAATACTAAAAAGTTATCTATTTAAATGTGTGTTCAGTCTTCAGTCCTATCTGACTCTTTGTGACCCTTTGGACTATAGCCCTCTAAGCTCCTCTGCCCACGGGGTTTTGCAGGCAAGAATACTGTAGTGGGTGGCCATTTTCTGAGAAAATAGGATTAACTTTGATATCCAAAGCCTTTACCCTGCGCCAGTGCATGCATGCTGAGTTGCTTCTATCTTGTCTGACTCTGTGTGACGTTAGGTAATGTAGTCTGCCAGGCTCCTCTGTCCATGGGATTCTCCAGGCAAGAATACTGCAGTGGGCTGCCACTCCCTTCTCCAGTGGATATTCCCAACCCAGGGATCAAACCTTATCTCTTGTGTCTTCTACATTGCAGGCAGATTCTCTACGCGCTGAGCCATCAGAGAAGAGAGCTATTTAAATACTGCCCTGAAATGTATTATAATATTATTCATATTACCAAAATTTTATCTTGTTTGTAGTATGTTCTAGAATATTCATTGAATAACAATAGTGATTTTATTTATATTTTTTGGTTTTGGTGAAGAAGAATTGCCCTAAATCAATTTCAATGGGGCTTGGTTTTTAATTTCTTAGAAATTATCCTTTGCTTTAAGTATTAGATTCCTTACTATAAATACCCTTAGTGATTTGTTCTAATTGAAACCAAAGGGGTTGCTTGTGCCATCACACCAATTTAGAATAAAGTAATATCATTCACCAATTATACTATTTAAAGCAAAAATTAAATTTCTTGTTATTTAAGCTCAATTGAAATTTAAATAAATGTAATAATAAACTACCACTACAACAAAATCCCTTACCCATACTCTAACACTGAGAAGATGCAGTCTTTGAAAAAGAAAACTGCAATTCAAAGCCCCAACCAAATTTTGGCTAACTTTAAGTCATATTTAATAGAATTAAGGATGAACCAAATCAAATAACTTAGACAGATGTTTGGAAACTGTTGAAATGATACTGTATTCTCAGAATATCTCAGAAGTAGTAGCCTTATCTTATTTTGAAAATATAATCAACATGATAGAACTCTTAGTTTAGAGTTAAACATAAATTGCTTGGTAAATCTAGTCTTGATCAAATGCAACCTCAGACAATTATATCAGACCAATAAATCTTTTGGGATTTGGGATATGCTCAGGTGTCAATACTATGATGGTTATGAGCCAAGCTTACTTGCTTTAAAGGCTGGCTCAGCCATTTACTAGTTCTGTTTCCTTAAATAAGCAGTTTCATCTCTTTGGGCTTTCCTAGTGACTCACGTGGTAAAGATTCTGCCTGCAGTGCCAGAGACCCGGGTTCAATCTCTGAGTGGGGAAGATCCCCGGGAGAAGGGAATGGCAACCTACTCCAGTATTCTTGCCTGGAGAATTCCATGGACAGTGAAGCCTGGCGGACTACAGTCCCTGGGGTTGCAAAGAGTCGGACATGGCTGAGCGACTAACACTTTTTTTTTTCCATCTCTTTGTGCCTCAGTTTCCTCACGTGAAAACCTGTGGTGATGTTAGGGTTCTTGTGATATTTAAGTAATTAATACACATAGAGTACTTAGAAGTGTGACTGTCATAGTGTTTTCCCACAACTATTCATCTTACAAGTGTGAGTTTTTGCTGTAACATCTGTAACACTTTTACTTACCCCAAAGTCTTGGGCTCAAGCCAGAGTTCCTCATCTGAACCACTGAACACAGAAAATGATTTTTTTTTCCATCACCACACAGTTATATATATTTTTCCTTATAATAAAAACTTTTAAGATTTACTCTCTTAACACCTTTTAATTAAAACAATACAGTATATTTTAAAAATTAATTATTTTATTTTAATTGGAGGCTAATAACTTTACAATATTGTAGTGGTTTTTGCCATACATTGACATGAATCAGCCATGGAGTTACATGTGTTCCCCATCCTGAACCCCCTCCCACCTCCCTCCCCATCCCATCCCTCAGGGTCATCCCAGTGCACCAGCCCTGAGCGCCCTGTCTCATGCATTGAACCTGGACTGGCGATCTGTTTCACATATGGTAATATACATGTTTCAATGCTATTCTCTCAGATCATCCCACCCTCTCTTTCTCCCACAGAGTTGAAGAGTCTGTTATTTACATCCATGTCTCTTTTGCTGTCTTAAGCATAGTCATTGCAAGGTATGTTATATCCCCAGCACTTATTTTATGACAAGAGGTTTGTACCTTTCGACCGCTTTCACCCATTTTTGAATGCCTATTTCGTTGACCCACCCGAAGATGATAACAAAACTCCTGCTATTCTAGAGGCAAAACAGAGTGGTTAGCTCATTACATTCAATATACGTTGTGGTAGGCTAAAAAAATCCCCCAGACCCCAAAAGATATCTATATCCTTATAATGGGTTTAAATGCATACCCCCCAAATTCACATGTCAAAGTCCTAACTTCTAGTACCTCAGAATCTGATTGTATTTGGAGAGTGTCTTTAAAGAGATAATTACCTTAAAAATGAGATAATTAAGGTGGGCCTCCATCCAATATGACTGGTGTCTTTTTAAGAAGAGATGAGAAGACACACACGGGCAGAAGGAAGACCATGTGAAAATACAGGGAGATGACTGCCATCTATAAGAGAGACCTCGGAAAAAATCACCTCTGCTATCTTCCATACTGTGAGAAAATAAATTTTTGTCATTTAAACCATCTGGCCCATGGTAGTTTGTTACGTCAGTCCTAGAAAACTGCTGTACAGATTTAATTTAATACTTTACAAATTTTCATTCATTCTGCATTTGAGAAATATCTGACTTATTTCAAGTGTTGCTACTATCAGCCTTTTATAAATCACCTTACATAAATAAACATACTTTTTTGTGGCATATCTACCTAGACAGAGATATATGGGGGCATGGAATAGGTGTATGTTCAGTTTAAACAAGTACTATGAAATATTTGCAATGTATCAATTTCTATTACTACTTGCAGTACTTGAGAGTCCTAGTTTTTACAAACTTAGCATTTCTTAAGAGTTGGTAGTAATAATCTATTTTGAATTTAACTTAAAGTATCAGTAACCCCACTTTCCATTACTACAGATGAGCTTATCTTGATTAAAGTTGATATAAAATAAAATTATATAATATATAATCTTTTATTTCTTTTCTTTCATTTGGCAAATTTCTGATATCCATCCTTCTTGTTGGATGCATAAGCAGTTCATTTATATTCATTCCTGAGTAGTAAGGAATCCTTTATAAGAATATACTACAATGTGCTTATTTCCTCAGTTGTTGATGAACCTTTGAGTTGTTTACAGTTTGGGACTATTGTGAATAAAGTTTCTATGAATATTCTTTTACAAATTTTTGTGTTACCTATTTGTACTTTTCAAGCATGGAATATTTGAGCTATATGGCAAATATTTATACAACCTTATAACACAATGCCAAACTCTTTTCCAAAGTAGCTGTATCATTTCACATTACCAACAAAAATGTATTAGAATTATAGCTGTTTCATACATTGTCAACCCTTGGTGTGATATTTTAAATTTATCTATCAAATAGATTTGGTATCTAATATTGATTTAATTGGTTTAATGTTTTATATCCTCATCACAGTCACTGGTGACTAATAATTATTGAGCATCTCATTATATACTTATTGACATTTGTGTATTTTATTTTATGAAGTAGCTTTTCAGTTGTTTTGCTGATCTTTTTTTACTGGACTCATTTCTAAATATTGAGTTGTAAGAATTCTTTATACTTTCTAGGAATATGTCCTAGGTCAGATAAGTATACTGAACACACTTTTTTCCAGTCTATGTCTTGGCTTTGCACTACCCTACCAGTATATTTTCAAAGCAACTTTAAAATTTTGGTGAATTTTATTATTTTTCTCTGATTAAATATGTATTTTGTGTTTATTTAAAAAATTGCCACCTATATCCAAATTGTGAAGATGCTTCCTCCATATTTTTTCCTAGAAATTTTAGTTTTAGCACTTAGTTTTAAATCCATGATGTATTTTATTTTCTATTGTATATGATGTAAGGTAGGAGTTGGGTTTTTGTTTTTTTATGTAGATACTCAACTCTTTCAGTACCACTTGTGGAAATGTCATTCCTTTTCTTAATTAGCTGCTTGGGTACCTTGATAAAAAATCAAATGAACATATGGTTGTTTGGGAATCTATTGCTGGGCTCCCTTTTCCTTTGTACTGATCTACGCATCTTATATTCCCTCTGTATTGCATTAGTAACTGCAATGATCAGATATTAGAAGTCCAGCAATGTTGTTTTAAATTTTGCAGTAAAGGCCTTTGCAATACCATATAAAATTAAGACTCAGTTTAACAGTAAACAAAACAAAAGCAAAAAACAGCTGTGGTTGTTTTAATTGGCATTATGTGGAATATATTAAAGAATTTGGGGAAAATTGGCATCTTAAAAAATTGAGTTTTTCTACTTTATAAACCTTATAATATAGATTTATTATGTTATTCCATTTATTCTTTCAAAATTTATTTTTAAATCTGTGCTTTTGTGGTACAGACCTTGTCTAAATGTTAAATTTTGCCCTATTTTATATTTTCAGTACTACCATAAATGTAATTTTTATACATTTTAAATTCATGAGCCTTGTTGATGGCATATAGAAATAAATTTTCTATTTGTATATTGAATTTATATTCCATGACCACACTATATTAAATACTTAATTCTAGTAAGTTTCATTTAGATATATTAGAAGGTTCCACTTGACCATTTTGTTTACAAACATAGTTGTTTGTCTATCTTCCTTTCCAACCCATTTTTCTTTAACTTCTTTTCCTTGCTTCACTGAACCAGAATAGTATTGGATAGAAATAGAGAGAGTAGACAGTCTTGCCATATTCCCAATATTGTGTAGTAAACATTATGTTTTTTAACTATTAAGTTAGCTGTAGGGTCTTCTACATATTTCTTTATCCATTCATATACTTTATTATAAATGGCTATAGAATTTTGTAAAATGCTCTCTCTGTATTTTTTAGAATACTTATATTTTTTCTCCTCTTTTGATTTGGTGAATTACATTGCCTTCTTGTGATAAATCTCACTTGGCTCTTACTGTATTACCTTTTTACAGATGAAAGCATTTGCTTTGTCATTTTATTTAAAAATATTGCTGCCTGTATGTTCCTGAGGAAGTTTAGTTAGGGCTCTTCTTCTCATGTACCTAATCGGTTTACTATCACATGTTTCTCCTGACTATTTTATGAAAGCACTTGTGGTGGTTGATTTTTATTTTTTTCCATGAAGTTTCAATAGAACGCTCAAAAAGAGTGATCTGGGCCTGGTGTTTTCTTGGTGATAACTTTTTTTTTTTTTAATAGATGTAGTACTTCTCAGATTTTTCATTTCTCCTTGATTCAGTTTTGGTATATTGTATCCATCATGAATTTTTCTATTTGTCTTAGTTGTCAAATTTATTTTAAAATAATTTCTATTTCCCTTTTATCTTTTTAGTTTCTATTGAATGTTTAATGATGTTCCTCTTTCATTCCTGACACTTAAATAATTAGCCTCTCTTTTTTCATTTCTTTCTCTTTCATCAGCATAGATAGAAATTCATCAATTTTATCATCTGTTCAAAAAATCCTCTTTGGTTTCATTGACTCATTCCATTTTTTAATCTGTTTTCTATTTCATTGGTTTCAAGTTTTCCCTTCTTGGCTATGTTAGATGGAAAATTAGGTTTGATGTGAAAATTTTTTCTCTTTTGTAATATGATCATTTGAAGCTATCAGTTTATCTCTAAGCACTGCCTTAGCTGAGCTCCATAAATAATAGTTGGCTTAATTTTAATTGTGTCAAATTTTTTCTCATATGCCTTATAACGTGACCTTTATAAATGTGATGTTTTATTTCCCTGTGCTTGTGAATATATTTATGTTACTGATTTAATATAATTCTACTGTGCTTCAAAATAATTACATCAAAGGACATAATGTGTACTCTGTATATTTTTGATACTTTGTTGATAGTTATTTTCTCTGGAGTAACATATGGACTTTATTGATAAATGGGAAAAATATAAAAAATATAAAAATAATAAAATATAAATAAATATAAAAATATAAAAAAACTTCTGAGGAGTTTGGAGTTGAATATTTTTAAGATGTCAATTAAGTCCAAGTTTTGACAGCTTTTGCAGGTCTTGTATATCTCAGTGATTTTTTTTTTTTTTTTAAATTTCTGCTCTGTCAATTATTGAGGTTGAAATTTCTGACTATAACTGAGAATTTGCCCATTTCCTTCCAGGTTTTTCAGTGTTTGATTCATGCAATTAAAAGTTCTTTTAATAAGCAAAATGCAAAATTACAAATACTATATGATTCCACTTACCTGAGATACCTGGAGTAGTCAAATTCACAGACAAAGAACAGATAACAGTTGCTGCCATATGCTGAGAGTATAGTGGAATTGGAAGTTATAGTTTATGGGCACAGAGTTGCAGTTTGGAAAGATGACAAATCCTGGAGATAGATTATGGTAATGACTATACAACAAGGTAAATGTGCTAATGATACTGAAGCAGACATTTGAAACCATCATTCAGTTGCTAAATCATGTCCAACTCTTTGCGACCCCATGGACTGCAGCATGCCAGGCTTCCCTGTCCTTCACTGTCTCCTAGAGTTTGCTCAAACTCATGTCCACAGATTCGGTAATGCCATCTAACCAGGTCATTCTTTGTCACCACCCTCTCCTCCTGTCCTCAGTCTTTCCCAGCATCAGGGTCTTTTCAATTGAGCTGGCTGTTCATATCAGGTGGCCAAAGTATTGGAGCTATGCTAAATTGTATATCATATATGGCTTACTGCAATTTTTAAGACTTTATAATTGATTTTTTAAAAGATAACTGTGATTTCTTGCTCTGTTTCTATTGACCCCTTTGTCCTCTGGTGACTGGTCAAAATGTCCTGTTTCTTCACATTTTAAAATAAATTTTGGTAAAATGCTAGACCCTATGAATGTTACATTGTTGCTTGAAGTGTGTTACTAACTCTCTTGACTTTAATTTTGTTTTAATGGCAGGCAGTTCAGTTTCTCTGGGATGAGCTTGATCTCTTTGATGCATGGCTCAAAGTTTTATTTTTTAGGTCTTAGGGTAAACTTTAAGACAGTGGTTCTCAACCAGGGGAGATTTTTGTCCTATAAGATGCCTTGGACAGTATCTGGAGACATTGCTGACTGTCATAATTGAGGAGCTTTACGGGTGCCTAGTGGTAGAGGATAGGGTTGTGCTAAACACCCTACAATACACTGGATGGGCCCCAATAACAAGAAATTAGCTGGGCCACTGTGGCAATAGTGACAAGCCTGAGAAGTGCTCCAGGGCTAGGTTTGCCCTGTTACTAAGCTGTGACATTTCTGTGATCTGAACGAAATGCCCTGATTTTCAAGGGGTCTCTCCCATGTGGCTAGTTAGTATCTCTACCAAGCTTAGGTCTTGGAATTGGTCAGCCTTCTGTTCTGTCTTAAGCAGTGTTAGCCTAAACATGGAAAATTTAGTACCCAGCTCCTGAGTAAAGGGAACATTACGAACACTTCTGGAGCTCTTTCGCAGCATCCTTTCTTCCTTTCTGATGCTCTGCTCACAAACCTAAGACAACATTCTCTCTTAGGTTTCTTTACATTGTATCTTGTTTGGGCATCCCCTGGCCTATGCTGTAGTCTGGAAATTGCCTTCTAACAAAAGCTGAGGAGACTTCAGTGTTCACTGTTCATATTCCTCGCCTCTGAAAGATCACATATTTTGGCTATGTGTTGTCAATTGTTGAAAATAGTCACTACATATATAATATTTTTCCAGATTTCTAGCTAGTTTTAGTGGGACCACAGGCTATCTCAATGACTTCATCCTGGCTGGAATTTGAAGTACTTTATTTTGGTTTGACTTTCCATTTTCAATGTTGAAATGTCTATTTTTAATGTGTCCATTGGAGATTTATATATCCTCTTTATGGATTCCCTGTTAAAATTTCCATTTATCTATTGGTTAGTCTTCCTTTTAAATATCATTGCTTATGATTTATTTTTATAGTCTAAATGCAAGTTCTCTCTCAACTCTGTGTTGTACAAACAGATTCTCCCAATATGAGACTTACTTTCTAAGTTTTTAGTGTTTCTGTTTGATGAAAAAAAAAAATGTGCTTACTTTTATTAAGCTTCCATTGATCATTTACTTTCTTTTCTCTGTTAGCATTTCATGTTCTTTGCAAATACTCTTTGACAACCTGAGGTCATAAAAATATTTTCTTATGTTTTAGTCTAAAAGCTTTATTGTTTTACCTTGCACATTTATGTTTTTAATCCTCCCAAAGTAGACTTTTATGCAAGATTAAAGTAAGGGTAGAAATTCAATTTTCCCAGCACCATTTTATAAAAAGGACTATTCATTCTCCATAGCACATCAGTTTATCATCCATGTGTAGAACAGTGTGTATCGTGTCAGCTCCATTACATTATTCATTTTGTGTGTATCTGCTGTCTTAGTTGACATCATTTAAAATAAAGATTAGGGATCTCCTGGTGGCTCAGTGGCAAAGAATCTGCCTGCCAATGGAGACTTGGGTTCAATCCCTGGGTCAGGAAGTTCCGTTGGAGGTAGGAAATGGCAACCCACCCCACTCTTCTTGCCTTGGAAATCCCATGGACGGAGGAGCCTAGAGGACTACAGTCCATGGGGTTGCAAAAGAGTCAGACGTGGTTTAGCAACTAAATAACAACAGCAACAAAATAAAGATTGTGTCTTACATGTAAGTCTTCAAGCTTTATTCTTCTTCAAGATTGTTTTGGGTATCTGAACCTTGCAGATTTCCATACAAATTTTATAATTGACTGATTTCTATTAAAAAGGCAGCAATTTTTTAAAGAGAGTGAATTAACTCTAGTTCAATGAGATTTGACTTCTTCACAGCACTTAGTGTTTCATTACCTAGACATAGGATTTCCCTGGTGGCTCAGACAGTAAAGAATCTGCCTGTAATGCAGGAGACCCAGGTTGGATCCCTGGGTCAGGAAGATCCCATGAAGAAGGAAATGGCAACCCACTCTAGTATTCTTGCCTGGAAAAATCTCTTGGACAGAGGAACCTGGAGGGCTACAGTCCACGGGGTCTCAGAGAGTTGGACACAACTGAGTGACTAACACTTTCCAAACTTTACATGAGCATGCTATATTTCTCCCAACATTTAGATATTTTAATGTTTTAATACTGATATGGATTATTCAGAGTAGAGGTTTTACAATCTTATGTTAGAATCACTAGCAAATATTTGAGATTTATGGGTGATGTTGTAAACTCTGTGCTCCTTAAATTTTCATTTCTGTTTGTGAGTGGTAAATAGAAATGATTGAATTATTCGTGTTTACATTGTAGCTTTAAATCTTCCCAGATAACTTACTAAATGCCATAGTTTCTTTAGATTTTCTATGTATACATCATGTTAAATTGAAATTGTGACAGATTTCTTTCCACTTTTCCAAAAATTAAGCTTTTCCTTTCTCTTACTGATTATATTAAGTCACAATTAAGTCAGATGCTTATTAAAACTCTGTGTAGTCTTTATTAGACTAAGGAAGTTATTTTCTAATTATAGTATGTTAAGAATTTTTAAAAATCTTTTGTGAAATGTCTTTATTGCATTTGTTAACATTGCCACCTTTTTCTACAAATATGATAAAATACAGTGGTTTATTTCATTTTATAAATTAAGACATAATTTGTATACTATAGATTCTGTTCCTAGTTATGAAAACTTTTTCAAATTTTGACAAATCCAATAGTTATAAAAACAGCACCACAATCAAGATGTAGTACATTTACATAATATCAAAAATAATTCTTCATGCCTCATCGGAATCAGCTCTCTCCATATAGTCTGGCAAACAATGATCTTTTCGCTGAATCATTTTGCCTTTACAGATGCCATGTACAGGGTAAGAGAGGACACAGACTTTGGCATCTAAACTGTCTCACTTAGCCTGATGCTTGTGCAACCCATCAGGGACGTTGCACGTGCCAGTACCCGCAGTCCAGCAGTAACTCACAGCGTGGTTGTATCTCAGCTTGCTCATTCAAATAGGGAATATGTGGGTTGTCACCCATTTCTGTCAATAGTGAATAATGAATAACATGAATACAAACATTTCCATCATGCTTTTGTGTGAATATACATCTCATTTCACTGGAGGAAAAAGCAAAACGGCTGTCTGAGGAGGCCTTAAAATAGCTGTGAAAAGAAGAGAAGCAAAAAGCAAAGGAGAAAAGGAAAGACATAGCCATTTGAATGCAGAGTTCCAAAGAATAGCCAGGAGAGATAAGAAAGACTTCCTCAGCAATCAATGCAAAGAAATAGAGAAAAACAATAGAATGGGAAAGACTAGATTTCTCTTCAAGAAAATTAGAGATACCAAGAGACTATTTCATGCAAAGATGGGCTCAATGAAGGACAGAAATGGTATGAACCTAACCGAAGCAGAAGATATTAAGAAGAGGTGGCAAGACTGCACAGAACTGTACAAAAAAGATCTTCATGACCCAGATAATCACGATGGTGTGATCACTCATCTAGAGCCAGACATCTTGGAGTGTGAAGTCAAGTGGGCCTTAGTAAGCATCACTAAAAACAAAGCTAGTGGAGGTGATTGAATTCCAGTTGAGCTATTTCACATCCTAAAAGATGATGCTGTTAAAGAGCTGAACTCAATATGCCAGCAAATTTGGAAAACTCAGCAGTGGCCACAGGACTGGAAAAGGTCAGTTTTCATTCCAATCCCAAAGAAAGGCAATGCCAAAGAATGCTCAAACTTCCGCACAATTGTACTCATCTCACACGCCAGTAAAGTAATGCTCAAAATTCTCCAAGCCAGGCTTCAGTAACACATGAACCATGAACTTCCAGACATTTAAGCTGGTTTTATAAAAGGCAGAAGAACCAGAGACCAAATTGCCAACAACCGCTGGATCATCAAAAAAGCAAGAGAGTTCCAGAAAAACATCTATTTCTGCTTTATTGACTACGCCAAAGCCTTTGACTGTGTGGATCACAACAAACTGGAAAATTCTGAAGGAGACGGGAATACCAGACCACCTGACCTGCCTCTTGAGAAACCTGTATGCAGGTCAGGAAGCAACAGTTAGAACTGGACATGGAACAACAGACTGGTTCCAAATAGGAAAAGGAGTACGTCAAGGTTGTGTATTGTCACCCTGCTTATTTAACTTATATGCAGAATACATCATGAGAAACGCTGGGCTGGAAGAAGCACAAGCTGGAATCAAGATTGCCAGGAGAAATATCAGATATGCACATAACACCACACTTATGGCAGAAAGTGAAGAGGAACTAAAGAGCCTCTTGATGAAAGTGAAAGAGGAGAGTGAAAAAGTTGGCTTAAAGCTCAACATTCAGAAAACTAAGATCATGGCATCTGGTCCCATCACTTCATGGTAAATAGATGGGGAAACAGTGGAAACACTGGCTGACTTTATTTTTTGAGCTCCAAGATCACTACAGATGGTGACTGCAGCCATGATATTAAAAGACACTTACTCCTTGGAAGGAATGTTATGACCAACCTAGACAGCATATTTAAAATCAGAGACATTACTTTGCCAACAAAGGTCCGTCTAGTCAAGGCTATGCTTTATCCAGTTGTCATGTATGGATGTGAGATTTGGACTGTAAAGAAAGCTGAGCACAGAAGAATTGATGCTTTCGAACTGTGGTGTTGGAGAAGACTCTTGAGAGTCCCTTGGACTGCAAGGAGATCCATCAAGTCCATCCTAAAGGAAGTCAGTCCTGGGTGTTCATTGGAAGGACTGATGCTGAAGCTGAGACTCCAATACTTTGGCCACTTGATGCAAAGAGCTGACTCATTTGAAAAGACCCTGATGCTGGGAAAGATTGAGGGCAGGAGGAGAAGGGAACAAAAAAGGATAAGATCGCTGGATCTCATCGCCGACTCAATGGATATGGGTTTGGGTAGAGTCCATCATTGGTGATGGACAGGGAGGCCTGGCATGCTGCAGTTCATGGGGTCACAAAGAGTCGGGCATGGCTGAGAAACTGGACTAAACTGAACTGAACTGAAACACCTACTAGCGCGATTGCTAGGTCGTGTGAAAAGTTTGAGTTTAACTTTATTAAGATATTATTAAATTATTTCCCAAAGTAATATTACCCATTTTTACATTAATTCCAGAAATATTTTTGAGTTCCATTTGTTTTGCAACTTTGTCCACAATTTATATGGTCAGTGTGTATTGATTTTGTTGTTGGTTTTTCTAGCCATTGTTAAGAGGTATGTATTGGTATTACACTGACTTTTAATTCACATTTTCCTAAAGGCTAATGATGTTGAAAAATTGTTCATATGCATGTTTGGCATCTATACATGTTTTTGGTGATGCATCTCTTCAAACTGAATGCCTATTATTTTAATGGTTTGTTTATTTTTTGTTACTGGTTTTGGTATTTATGTATTCTGGATACAGTCTTTTTGCAGATATGTGATTTGCAAATATTTCCTCAATGTCTGTGAATTGTTTTAACTTCCTTAATGTTGTCTTTCAAAAAACAGAAGATCTTAATCTTGATGAGTTCCAATGTATCATTTTTTTAGTGTGTGTGTGTGTGTACCATGATTTTGGCATCATATCTTAAGAATCCAGGTTTGATGCATGAGACAAGTGCTCAGGGTTGGTGCACTGGGAAGACCCAGAGGGATGGGATGGGGAGGGAGGTGGGAGGGGGGTTCAGGATGGGGAACACATGTAAATCCATGGCTGATTCATATCAATGCATAGCAAAAACCACTACAATATTTTAAAGTAATTAGCCTCCAACTAATATAAATAAATGAAAAAAATAATAATAAATATAAAAAATAAAGAATATAATATATCTAATCTAATATTGTAAAGACTTTCTCCTAGATTATCTTCAAAACTTTTAAACTAATTTTGGCAGCTCTATTTCTAATTTTTTAAGGAATCTCCACACTGTTCTCCATAGTGGCTATACTAGTTTGCATTCGGAAATAGAACTGCCATATGACCCAGCAATCCCACTCCTGGGCATACACACCGAGGAAACCAGATCTGAAAGAGACACATGTACCCCAGTGTTCATCACAGCACTGTTTATAATAGCCAGGACATGGAAGCAACCTAGATGCCCATCAGCAGACGAATGGATAAGAAAGCTGTGGTACATATACACGGAATATTACTCAGCCATTAAAAAGAATACATTTGAATCAGTTCTAATGAGATGGATGAAACTGTAGCCCATTATACAGAGTGAAGTAAGCCAGAAAGAGAAACACCAATATAGTATACTAATGCATATATATGGAATTTAAAAAGATGGTATCGATAACCCTATATGCAAGACAGAAAAAGAGCCACAGATGTATAGAACAGACTTTTGGACTCTGTGGGAGAAGGCAGGGGTGGGATGATCTGAGAGAATAGCATTGAAACATGTATATTATCAAGTGTGAAACAGATCACCAGCCCAGGTTGGATGCATGAGACAAGTGCTCGGGGCTGGTGCACTGGGAAGACCCAGAGGGATGGGATGGGGAGGGAGGTGGGAGGGGGGATCGGGATGGGGAATACATGTAAATCCATGGCTGATTGATGTCAATGTATGGCAAAAACCACTACAATATTGTAAAGTAATTAGCCTCCAACTAATAAAAATAAATGAAAAAAATAAAATAAAAGAAATTATCATGCTAATTTGCTTTTCTGTCATTGATAATTGAGGTTTAGTAATTTTGTGTGTAATTAATCATGCAGCTTTCTTCTATAAAATTGTTTTAAATTAAAAAAAACTAATTTTGGTCATACATTTTGGTTAATGATTAATTTTGTATATAGTACAATGCAGTACTGTTTTGATCATTCTGTCACTTTATACTTTTTAAAATTAAGTATAGTGAGTCCTCCAAATTAGATCTTCTTTTTCAATACTCTTCTGGCTATTTCAGCTAATGGTTTACTTTGTATATAGTAAAATACAGTGATGTTTTAATAACTGTCATTTTATACTAAGTTTTTAAACTATGTATCATGAGCCCTTCAAATTTGACTTTGTTTTCAGGATTGTTCTGGATATTTCAGTTTATTACCTTTCCATGTAAAACTTAGAATCAACTACCTTTTTAATATAAAAATGTTGGCTGGAGTTTGATTGGGACCTCAAATCTATAGATTAGTTTGGGAAGGATTAATATCCTAATAATGAGTCTTGAGTCTCTCAATCCAGCAAGAATATGTATCTCTCCATTTACTTAAATCTTTTTTCATTACTTTCATCAGCATTTTGTAGTTTTATCACACAAATTATGCATGCATATTGTTAGATTTCATTTAAGTATTTCAGAATCTTTTTAGAAATATTGCAAATGATACTTTAAAAAATTCAATATCCAGTAGTTAATTGCTAATACATGGATATACAATTGATTTTTAAATAATTTATATCCTGTGACCATGAACAATCACTTATTTGTTCTAGCATCATTTTGGGCAAATTCTTTACGAAAATTTATATAGCATCATGAGAATGGAGAAACTTTTGTCATTTTCCTAATCTGTCTGTATTTTAATTCTCTTTCATGGCTTACTGCATTGCATAAGACTCCTAGTATAATGTTTCACAGGAGTGTTAAAAAGAGCCATCATCACCTTGGTACTCTTACAGATTACATTAGTTTTAAGTTTTTATGGGTTTTCCTGATCGGATTTAGTTTGCTGAAAATTTTAATCAATGATAGATACTGAAAAATCCCAAATGCTTTTTATTCATCTTTTGAGCTTATCATTGTTTATTCTTTTTAGTATGTTGATTTGCTGAGTTACAGTGATTAATTTTAAGATATTGAAACATACTTCCATTCTAGGATTTCCCTTGATTATTTTGAAGATTATAAACATCAGGTTAAATTGTCCATATTTCAACTTTGTCTTCATTTTTTCATAATTTTAAGTATCTTTATCATAATCATATTATCCTTTATGATTAAATGTATATAGAACATTTGTGGATTGGCCTTTGTTGTCTGATATTTTTCTTAGATTTTAGACATGTTGCCTTTGTTATGACATGTGGAGTAATTTCTGATTAAATCTGAAATTATATGTAACATGTGCCTGGCGAGACTACCAGAGAAGTGTTTGCTTCAAATTTGCCATACTTAAAGACTGGAGACTGCTTACTTTAACAAAACACTGTTTTGAATAGTAGCCAACTTGTTCTCTTGGTAAGGCTCAATCTTCAGGTTTTCAATAAAGAGCTTATTTTCTTTAAGCCTCTAACCCTGGATAAGTACGGAACACTAACCTTTGTCTCAGGAAATTGTTGATCCTTCAATTCTTCTTTTTATAGCCCTTTAAAAAATTTAAATCTATGCCTTTCAATATATGCTGCTCTAAAATATGGCCAGTGTATCAATAAGGCAACTAGCTATGTTCTTGAGTCCACCTTCAAAGTCTGTCCAAAGTTTTGCTATTTTATTCTGAACACCAGCAGAAATACTCAGTGGATAAATTTTCAGCTTTCTACCCCTACTGATAACCAGAAATTACTGTAAAGGCAAAAGTGACTACATATATTTTTCTGGAATTGAGCTGCAGGAGTTGCTTGTATATTTTTGAGATTAATCCTTTGTCTGTTTCTTCATTTGCTATTATTTTCTCCCAATCTGACGGCTGTCTTTTCACCTTACTTATAGTTTCTTTTGTAGTGCAAAAGCTTTTAAGTTTCATTAGATCCCATTTGTTTAGTTTTGCTTTTATTTCCAATATTCTGGGAGGTGGGTCATAGAGGATCTTGCTGTGATTTATGTCGGAGAGTGTTTTGCCTATGTTCTCCTCTAGGAGTTTTATAGTTTCTGGTCTTACATTTAGATCTTTAATCCATTTTGAGTTTATTTTTGTGTATGGTGTTAGAAAGTGTTCTAGTTTCATTCTTTTGCAAGTGGTTGACCAGTTTTCCCAGCACCACTTGTTAAAGAGGTTGTCTTTTTTCCATTGTATATCCTTGCCTCCTTTGTCAAAGATAAGGTGTCCATAGGTTCGTGGATTTATCTCTGGGCTTTCTATTCTGTTCCATTGGTCTATATTTCTGTCTTTGTGCCAGTACCACACTGTCTTGATGACTGTGGCTTTGTAGTAGAGTCTGAAGTCAGGCAGGTTGATTCCTCCAGTTCCATTCTTCTTTCTCAAGATTACTTTGGCTATTCGAGGTTTTTTGTATTTCCATACAAATTGTGAAATTCTTTGGTCTAGTTCTGTGAAAAATACCGTTGGTAGCTTGATAGGGATTGCATTGAATCTATAGATTGCTTTGGGTAGAATAGCCATTTTGACAATATTGATTCTTCCAATCCATGAACACGGTATGTTTCTCCATCTGTTTGTGTCCTCTTTGATTTCTTTCATCAGTGTTTTATAGTTTTCTATGTATAGGTCTTTTGTTTCTTTAGGTAGATATACTCCTAAGTATTTTATTCTTTTTGTTGCAATGGTGAATGGTATTGTTTCCTTAATTTCTCTTTCTGTTTTTTCATTGTTAGTATATAGGAATGCAAGGGATTTCTGTGTGTTAATTTTATATCCTGCAACTTTACTATATTCATTGATTAGTTCTAGTAATTTTCTCGTAGAGTCTTTAGGGTTTTCTATGTAGAGGATCATGTCATCTGCAAACAGTGAGAGTTTCACTTCTTCTTTTCCTATCTGGATTCCTTTTACTTCTTTTTCTGCTCTGATTGCTGTGGCCAAAACTTCCAACACTATGTTGAACAGTAGTGGTGAGAGTGGGCACCCTTGTCTTGTTCCTGATTTCAGGGGAAATGCTTTCAATTTTTCGCCATTGAGGGTGATGCTTGCTGTGGGTTTGTCATATATAGCTTTTATTATGTTGAGGTATGTTCCTTCTATTCCTGCTTTTTGGAGAGTTTTAATCATAAATGAGTGTTGAATTTTGTCAAAGGCTTTCTCTGCATCTATTGAGATAATCATATGATTTTTATCTTTCAATTTGTTAATGTGGTGTATTACATTGATTGATTTGCGGATATTGAAGAATCCTTGCATTCCTGGGATAAAGCCCACTTGATCGTGGTGTATGATTTTTTTAATATGTTGTTGGATTCTGTTTGCTAGAATTTTGTTAAGGATTTTTGCATCTATGTTCATCAGTGATATTGGCCTGTAGTTTTCTTTTTTTGTGGCATCTTTGTCAGGTTTTGGAATTAGGGTGATGGTGGCCTCATAGAATGAGTTTGGAAGTTTACCTTCTTCTGCAATTTTCTGGAAGAGTTTGAGTAAGGTAGGTGTTAGCTCTTCTCTAAATTTTTGGTAGAATTCAGCTGTGAAGCCATCTGGTCCTGGGCTTTTGTTTGCTGGAAGATTTTTGATTACAGTTTCAATTTCCTTGCCTGTGATGGGTCTGTTAAGATCTTCTATTTCTTCCTGGTTCAGTTTTGGAAAGTTATACTTTTCTAAGAATTTGTCCATTTCATCCAAGTTGTCCATTTTATTGGCATAGAGCTGCTGGTAGTAGTCTCTTATGATCCTTTGTATTTCAGTGTTGTCTGTTGTGATCTCTCCATTTTCATTTCTAATTTTGTTAATTTGGTTCTTCTCTCTTTGTTTCTTAATGAGTCTTGCTAATGGTTTGTCAATTTTGTTTATATACCCATCAGCAGATGAATGGATAAGGAAGCTGTGGTACATATACACCATGGAATTTTACTCAGCCGTCAAAAGGAATTCATTTGAACCAGTCCTAATGAGATGGATGAAACTGGAGCCCCTTATACAGAGTGAAGTAAGCCAGAAAGATAAAGAACATTACAGCATACTAACACATATATATGGAATTTAGAAAGATGGTAACGATAACCCTATATGCAAAACAGAAAAAGAGACACAGAAATACAGAACAGACTTTTGAACTCTGTGGGAGAAGGTGAGGGTGGGATGTTTCAAAAGAACAGCATGTATACTATCTATGGTGAAACAGATCACCAGCCCAGGTGGGATGCATGAGACAAGTGCTCCGGCCTGGTGCACTGGGAAGACCCAGAGGAATCGGGTGGAGAGGGAGGTGGGAGGGGGGATCGGGATGGGGAATAAGTGTAAATCTATGGCTGATTCATATCAATGTATGACAAAACCCACTGAAATGTTGTGAAGTAATTAGCCTCCAACTAATAAAAAAAATTAAAAAAAAAAAAAAAAAAAAGTGACTACATATAATCAGATCAGCTTTTTGAAGTTCTTTCTTTTTTGGAATCTTGGCCCAGCCAGTTATCATTGTATCTAACTTTCTGCTGTCCCCCAGCATATGTTTTTTTGTATTCTATGAAGGAGTTTGTTTTATTTTGTTTCACTGCATCTTTATTGTGGTTGCTCTCAATAGCAGCATTCGTCTGTCACTGGGCACTGTGTATCATCCACAAGATGTTTTCCCTCACTTTCAGTACAATTTTTTCACCATGAGATAGATTTTATCTGTTGTTTTAACACTTTTTCTGATTCCTAGATCATAAACAGTGCCTCAAATATAGTAGACTGTCATTGACTATCTCTAAGTAAGTGAAATAACCAACATATTTCCAGAAAAACATACAAGTCCATCAGGATATGTCATCTTAATTTGAGTGGGTCCATTTAACTCCAGATAACTATATTTTATGTCACTATCATGCTGTAACGTCTTTTTTTTTTTTTTCTGTAATTACGGGTTTAGTTTCTTTACCATTTTGATCTTTCTTCTGGTTATGATAGTAAAGATATTCTGTCACTATCCTATCTTACCTTATTATTGATATTAAAAGTTATTTAGCAAAAGAGAATACAAAAGAATAATAAAGCTTTCTGTTGACATAGGTGCACTTACTGGATATTTTCTGAAGTTTATGCAAACTGATTGGTGATATCTCTTACAAATATTTCGGTAAATATAGGTAAGAAGCTAAAATCACAATACCAGTGAATACTATCCCTCAGATAATATATGATGATATGCAAAGAGTTAGGTGTTTCTGATTTCTATTAAAATATATTGATAGATTTTCTCTACATAAACTACTATAGCAGGAAACAAGAGAAAATTGCCTCTAAAATGCTTTTATTTGAAGCAGTGTCAGTTAAATTTATTCCCCTGGAGGTGACTAAAACCAAGGGTAGAGACTGACTAGGAATATTTTTCACTAAAAGAATAAAAAGATCTTCATATGCAATGTTTATTAGTAGTCTCTGACACAAATCCAAAGAATCTGAACTTCGTTTTAAGTCCCTGGGGTAAGCAAGCACTTTAGAATTGGTTATATTACCTTTTATTTGACTGAGATTACAGCCAAAGAATTAATAAGTATCATGAAACAGTGAATTTCTGCTATCAGAGAATACCTTAGTGGGCACAGGAGTCATATCGCAATGAGTCTTAAATTTATCCTTTAGTATTAGGATTTGATCATTTCACATATGCTGAGCTCAGAGTAATTTATTCGCAGGCACATGTGTGATATCTATTTTTTTACATAATTTTTAATATAATTCCAGGGAGATATCTTCAGTCATTGCTTTCATTTTCCTTTCATGTGTTTATTCTCACCTTACTCTCATCATTGACATCGTTGCTTTATTACTAAATTTAGAAGAAAATAAAGTAAGGTACCTTTTTCCAAGTTTAACTATTCCCCAAAATTCATCAGAAATGGGCTTTCAAAAAACTATACTGCAATTTTTGTATTACATTTCCCAGCATAAGAGTTTTAATCTCTCAATCTGAAATACCCAAATGACCCTGGGCTGTTCATTTTAAATTAAAACCCTAATGGTATTATCGCCTGTTCCAGCACAATTTTTTCCTTCACTTTTGTGAGGCACCTGTCTTAAAGGAGCCGCCACTATTATTTAAGGGTATTTCAAATGGAAAGCTGACACGACCAAATAAACACATTTAATGAAGTGAGATCACTAGTCACTAAGGCACTAATGAAGTGTAAGATTAGCTGCAGCAAACAAAATTTCTCCCATGTCCCCTCCTGCCAATATTCAGGACTCCAGCTATAGAGATAAGACATAGGGTTCATCTGGTGTTCAATACTCAGACAGCTGAGGCAGTGTTCTTCCTCTATAACTCTACACTGTCAAAAGAGCAGCTGCATTCTTGGTCAAAATGAGATGAGGAGAGGGATATGGAAACTTGATTTTTTTGTTTGTTTCATTTTCACAAAGGAGAATTATTCTTTATAGCCTTTGAAATATATAATTTATAGTTATGTATTAGTTAAATTTTTATTTTGCCAAATGTCTTTACTTTCAATATTCTCTTAAACATATAACATCGATCGATCATGAGAGAAATACTGCAAATTGTCTACAACTATATTTGGGAAGGAGAAGGCAATGGCAACCCACTCCAGTACTCTTGCCTAGAAAATCCCATGGATGGAGGAGCCTGGAGGGCTGCAGTCCATGGGGTTGCTAGGAGTCAGACATGACTGAGTGACTTCACTTTCACTTTTCACTTTTGTGCATTGGAGAAGGAAATGGCAACCCACTCCAGTGTTCTTGCCTGGAGAATCCTAGGGACAGGGGAGCCTGGTGGGCTGCAGTTTATGGGGTTGCAGAGAGTCGGACATGACTGAAGCGACTTAGCAGCAGCAGCAGCATATCTGGGAAAGTATCATAAATTTTTAAAAATCCAGGACTAATTTGGGGATAATGCCAATGAAACATCACAGGCTACATCTTAAAACTATACCACCACCTCAACCTCCCCACCCCATCACCCCCCTTCCCCCAACACAAACACTGCTCCTCTCAAGACGAGCTCAAGGAACACCCGTCTCTCTTTTCGTGCACTTGAAGCAAATAATCTGTTTTGTTTAAGTGCTGTTTGCCAACTGCTCCTTGCAGATCATGTCACTAACATGAGCTAACAAATACAATGCTTAAATGCACTAAATGTGAACGTCACATATGCACAGGTGAATGTCGGGAATGAAGAAAGAAGGAAAAACTAAGGAGACTTGCACAAGAAGGGAGCGAGGGTGACGAGTCATACCAGCTCCCAAACTCCTCTCCTATCCTTTCTTCCCAAACGTGGCAGCCCCCAAGGCACATCCTGCTTATACTAGACACCAAGAAAGCTGCTCAGAAGCGGCTGGTACAAAATTGTCACTTACGATAAATATATGTTTGATCATTCAGATGACCCAGCTGAGAAATATATAGTTGGGCTTCCTCAATGATTTTGCAGCACCTAGAGCCCTCAGGGTGCCCTGAGTGGTGGGAGCCATGGGAACGACTTTTGTTGCAATATTTTGTGGAGAAGGAAATGGCAACCACTCCAGTCCTCTTGCCTGGAAAATCCCATGGACAGAGGAGCCTGGTAGGCTACAGTCCATGGGGTCGCATGGAGTCGGACACGACTGAGTGACTTCACTTTCACTTTGTCTCTTGTTCTCAGTTCTTGAAGATGTTTCAGGGCCATGGGGGTGAAGTGGGTGTCTTGCTATTCATAACAAGCCACTGGTTTTCTGTTATAAAGTAAATTTTGGAAAGCATCTAAGGATGGGGACTGGTTGCAAGGGGAACCAACCTTGAATAGATGGGTGGAACACTCAGTCCCACCCCACAATTTCCAGGGAGGGCAGAGGGGATAGAGGTTGAATCAATTACTAATGACCAGGTAATTTATGAATCATGTCTATGTAATGAAATCTCCATAAAAACCCAGAAACAGAGGCTTTGGTGAGCTTCCAAGCTGACGAATCACACACTTCCATTGGCCACCATTTGTTGTTGTTTTGTTAAGTTGTGTCTGAGTCTTTGCAACCCTGTGGCCTGCAGCTCACCAGGCTCCTCTCTCCATGGGATTTCCCAGACAAGAGAGAGAGTTGCCATTTTCCTCTCCAGGGACTCTTCCTGACCCAGGGACCAAATCAGAGTCTCCTGCATTGGAAAGCAGATTCTTTACAACTCAGCCACCAGAGAAGCCCATTAACCACCAAACCAGGCCCCAAACTCCATGCGGACAAAAGCTCCTTTCTTTGAAACCTCATCCTTTGTATTTCTCTTATCTGGTTGTTGATTTTTATCCTTCAGTATCCTTTACAATAAATTAGTAATCTGTGGAAAATTCTTAAAGAGATGGGAATGCTAGACAACCTTAACTGTCTCCTAAGAAACCTGTGTGCTGGTCAAAAAGCAACAGTTAGAATCAGAAATGGAACAACAGACTGGTTCAACATTGGGAAAGGAGTATTCAAGGCTGTATATTGCCACCATGTTTACTTACATGCAGATTACGTCATGAGAAATATTGGGCTGGATGACTTACAAGCTGAAATCAAGATTGCGGCAAAAAATATCAACAACCTCAAATATGCAGATGGTACCACTCTAATGGCAGAAAGGGGACAAGAACTAAAGAGCCTCTTGATGAAGGTGAAAGGAGATTGGAGAAGCTGGTTTAAAGCTCAACACTCAGAAAACGAAGATCATGGCATCCGGTCCCATCACTTCATGGCAGACAGATGGGGAAACATGGAAACAGTGACAGATTTTGTTTTTGTGGGCCCCAAAATCACTGCAGATGGTGACTGCAGCCATGACATTAATAGGCACTTCCTCCTTGGAAGAAAAGCTATGACCATCCTAGACAATATTAAAAAGCAGAGGCATCACCTCACTGATCCAAAGGTCTATAGAGTCAAAGCTGTGGTTTTTCCAGTTATATATGGATGTGAGAGTTGGGTCATAAAGAAGGCTGCATGCTGAAGAATTGATGCTTTCAAACTGTGTGGCTGGAGAAGACTCTTGAGAGTCCCTTGGACTACAAGGAGATCAAACCAGTCAATCTTAAAGGAAGTCAACCCTGGATATTCATTGAAAGGACTGATGCTGAAGCTGAAGCTCCAATACTTTGGCCACCTGATGCAAAGAGCCAACTCATTGGAAACGATGGTGATGCTGGGAAAGATTGAAGGCAGGAGGAGAAGGGGATGACAGAGGATGAGATGGTTGGATGGCATCACTGACTCAATGGATATGAGTTTGAGCAAACTCTGGGAGAGAGTGAAGGACAGGGAGCCTGGCATGCTGCAGTCCATGGAGTCTCAAAGAGTCAGACAAAATGTAGGGACTGAATAATGAGCTGAAAAAAAGGAGGGAGGGTGAGAGAGAGGAGGGGAGGAGGGAGGAAGACATGACCCAAGGGTTTCCAGTGATCTATTAATCAAAGAGTCATTGTCTGTGTATCGATTGAACACAATAAGTGGTAGTTATGCATATATTTGAAAAAAATGTACCTTGTAGTCTGTTAATTTTGGTTGTTTAAAGAATTGCTATGTAATCAATTTGGTTGTAGCAGTCAGTATCGATCAGGAAACCGACAGATTGACTGTACAGGGTCCGATTTATTTGCTTACCTACTGTGTATAAGCAGGCCTGTTTAAAACGGAGACGATTCAATCTATTAAAATGAAAATGAAAAGCCTTCTATATGACAAGTAAGTTGCTAATGCAATTTCACAGTCTACTTAGTATTGGATTTATATCATCATCATGCTCACGTGGTGTATATGCTATTGCGTGGTGCAGGTTACTCACCAACATTACAGAAGTGGTGCATGTCATCTCCTTCCTTCCTCTGCTTCTTTTTTATAATTTTATTTATTAATTTATTTATTATTCCTTTTGGCTGTGTGGGGTGTTCGTTACTGCACGGGATTTTTTCTCGTTGTGGCAGGCAGGGACCCCTTTCCAGCTGTGGTGCTTGGGTTTCTCTTTGGAGTGGCTTCTCTTGCAGAGAACAGGCTCCAGAGCCTTCAGCCTTCAGTAGCTGTGGCCCCTGGGCTCTGGAGCACAGACTCGTTGGTTGGGGCGCCCGGGCCCAGCTGCTCTGCTACACGTGGGATCTTCCCGGATCAAGGAGGGAACCTGTGTCTCCTGCATTGGCAGGTGGTTTCTTTACCCCTGAACGACCAGGGAAGCCCTCCTTGCTTCCTCTTCTCCTCCCTATTTAATCCTTCTCCACTTGATTTGTGCTAGAGGAGCATGGTCACAAGGCTGCTTGAAACCCTAACTTCGGCACATTCTGCATAGGAAGATAAAGAGAGATCAAGATTAACATAGTCTCTCTGTGGGATCACATGGGCTTTGCAAGATTTCAAGTTATTTCCAACCTCCTGGAGGGATTTCATCAAAAGCACATTTTTTGTAGGGGGTGGGGATACAGTTTACTTGCCTCTCATCTTTTGTTCTGCAAGCTTCTTGTCTTTATACTTTCTGGATCTGCTTTAATTACATCTCCAGCTAGTTGCGATCTCCAGCTTCTTATCCAAAGAAAAATCTTGCCTCTGTGAATCACCACTCTACAGCGTATCTAGAGGGAACACCAAATCAAGTTCCTCTGAAGTTGGAACTAAGGAACAGATAATAGGCAGCAGGGGAATGCTACAACTGTACCTAACGTCAAGGGATGCTTGTGTCTTTTCTTGACAACATAAGCAATGATGACAAGTCTGCTTTTCTTCCACTTACTTTTTGCTAGTACTAAAAGTGTTTTATAACCAATCTTACCACCACCAAGGCTTCGCAAGTGGCACAGTGGTAAAGGATCTGCCTGCCGAGGCAGGAGATGCAAGAGATGCAGGTTCGATCCCTGGGTAGGGAAGACCCTCTGGAGTAGGAAGTGGCACCCCACTCCAGTATTCTTGCCTGGAAAATTCCATGGACAGGGGAACCTTGTTCGCTACAGTCCATGGGGTCACAAGGAGTTGCACATGACTGTGCATAAGCGTGCACATGCATGCACACACACCACTGAGCCTTTCTAGAATCAGGCAGAGAATAAATATGTATGTAAAGCTTGGCAGCTTTGGAATTTACCAAGACCTTTATTTTTAATCTTGCCAATGATCTCCACTTAAAAGCAAACTTTGTGAAATTCAGAGAGACTACACAACTTGTCCAGTCTCATCTTTGGCAGTTGAGAAACCGAGCTAAAGTTTTCTAAAAATTGAAGTCTTTTTGATGAACTTTCATAATTTCAATAGTTCAGCTTCTTTCAGGAGTGGTGGAAAAGCCCGGCATTTTTCAGAGTGACGTGCAAGGATTTTCCATCGTCCGTGCACTTCTCTGCTCACCCTATTTTCCATCAGCCCTCACCCGCCACCATTAAAGATACCCTATCTCAGACAGGCCATTACTTGTGTCTTTTAGACCCTTCTCTGATCTAATACTATCCCCTCCAACCTCTGCCTGGACAGCTCCCGTTTTCTTTCAGTGATTATGAACACAGAAGCTGGGATCACCGGTCTAGTTGAAAAAACCCTCATTCTGCTATTCCTAGCTAACTTTTAGGTAAACTGCTTAAGTGTTCTGTGCCTCAGTGTCCTCCTTCACAATGTGAGGCTGGTAATAATACTGTCCTATTAGAGCTGCTTGCAGGTTAAAAGATTTAATCCATGGAGAATCCCGAGACAGATGTTGATTAACCAGTGTCCAAAGAGTAACCTAGTTTTATATTTCACACATAGCATACTATAACCTCCTAGATCTTGATATATTTTTTCCACATTTTGGATTTCATAGCTGTTTCCTCTCCTAAATCTCCTCTGCCAGTAGTATAACCCAGACCTTAGTCACTTACTGGTTGAATTTCTTTTGTTTTCTGTAATGTGTTCTTTCTGCGTGCTTCACAGTCTTGTCAATACCTACAAATCTGATCAATTCACTCACTTGCTTAAAACTCTTCAATAGCACCCTATAGCTTTTGGCTTACATAAGTCTCTACAGACTTACATCTCTACCCCTCCTGCCTAATGCCATATAAGCAAGTATACCTACACCTTCTAACTTGCAGTAGTGAATGAATGGATGAACAAATGTTTCATTGCATAATGAGTCATGGTATACGCCTAGCCACTATACCATGAGTCCTTTCTGATCTGGTGTCTAAGACAAAGACCCAATCTATGTCTTAGGAATAGAGGAGGAAGTTGCATTACTGAAATGTGTTGGCTGCGGAATAATCAAATGTTTTTATTATGCTTTAAAAACTAATGATCCCGAGAATCACTAAAAGGGGAAACTACAGAATCTAAAAGCTGTGTCCTTCCTCTTCACATGGTTTCCTTTCCTTTGTTTATGGACACAGTGCCTTGGGAAGTTTTGGACCTATATGGCATTCCTTCTTAATATACCCCTCCTGATATTTTTCCTAATTAAAAATTGAAGTACAAATATATGCAAAAAGTATAAAACTGAACTCAAATCTACAGTTTGTAAGTGTTTCATATTGTGTACACCCACTCAATTACCATCCAGATTAACATAAACATATTAAGCACTCAAAAATAGTCGTCCTCCTACTTCTCAGCCAACAGCCAGCCACACTCCGGAGGTACCCTTGCATTCCTGACTTCTTCCAACAGTAGTCAGTCTTGACTGTTTCCAATAAGTACTCTTTGTGTCTGGCTTCTTTTATGCCACAACATATCTGTGAGAGGTATCCAAGATGTTTTATGTATCAGTTGTTTATTCTTTTTTATTGCTGCATAATATCCTATTGTATAAATAAATCATGATTTGTATTTTCCAGTCTCCTGTTGCTGGACATAGTGGGGTGTTCCAGGTCTGAGGCTTTGATAAATAAACAAATGTCTTTTGATG
This sequence comes from Cervus elaphus, assembly GCF_910594005.1. Lineage (NCBI taxonomy): Eukaryota > Metazoa > Chordata > Mammalia > Artiodactyla > Cervidae > Cervus > Cervus elaphus. The sequence goes on along the minus strand of NC_057826.1, from coordinate 8,945,047 downwards.
GATATATGTGCTAATTCTCTTGATATATGTATATATCTAGGATTGAAGTTACTGGGTCATAAGATCCTATGGCTTTTGATGTTTTGATTTTCCTTTCCTACCTTCCTACTTCCTTTAACCTTTGAAAGGCCCTTCTTGACTTTTGCATCTATATTCCCACTTTATTTTTTTTTCCATGATTGTTCTCCTTTTGCACAATCTCAGTTTCTCTTTAACTAGACACCTGATCTTGAACAATTAGGAAATCTAATAATACAAAGAGAGATGTACATTTTCTTTGTTCAACAGTTGGCATCTTTTTCTTCTACTTTATAAGAGTATTTTGAATTATTACATATCACTGACATATGGCCCTCAAAGTTCAGTATTTGTTTGCAGAATTTTTTTTCATTTTGCAATTTTATGTGTGCTCATCCTTTTGATTTTTGACCCTTTTACTAAATTACCTGGCTATGATTGTAACTTATTTGAGTTTTATAAACTATGTAGCTTGGCTCTTTCATAAGTAAATGCTCCCAATGCATACTGTGTGCATGACTGTCTTTCCAAGCACTTATTTCTTTTTCTGTGCTTATTCTTGGGGAGGGGGAGACACCAGAAAGAATACTTGCAGCTTCATTTCAAAACACATCTCTTGGATGTCTAACTTAATCCTTTGAGTCTAACTCCACATGGCTAAGCAGAATATTCAGACTTCTCAATGACCTTCACTTCCTTCATGGTTTTAAAATAACAGGATTTATGTCTTTGTGATTCCCTGATTTGCTGTTAGAAACTGCTTTAATGATTTCTGTAATGAAATCTCATGTTTCACTTTAGCTGTAATACTTTTGAAAGAAAAACATGAGAATTGAAGAATGCTTCAGCAGAATTTGAAATAGAAGAAAAAAAAAGGGCTTTTAGTGTTACGATGCCAGATAATGGTGTTTCTTTGTTCTTTCTGGGAAATGCAAGTGATAAATATCAGAGGCAGAATGAAGCATATGATAAACAAGAACAAAATCTGAAGTAGGAAAGTAATCTTTGATACTGCTGATAGTGGCAATAAAATCCCACCCACACTTATACATAAAATATGAACTCCTTACTAAACTATATGGGATGTTAGAAATCACTCAGAATTTTAGCTTTATTTAGATGTAATGAAACTTTTCACATAGAAGTAGAGGTTATCTCATAAAAATAATTCACTCCCTCTGATTTCCTGGGGACAAAGTAAGATCATTCTTTCCTGGTTATCAGTCTAGCAAGAGCTTTATCCATTCTGACTTCTACAAGGGTCAAACCAGTAGTTAGGGACAATATTTATGATGCTAAGTTACTCAGAATAGCTTCTACATGTCCTTTCTTTCTTCTTCTTTTTTTTTTTTTCATTTTCTGTTTCCAACTCATTATAACTTCATCACTAAGAAATGACAGAGTATCTTTGAGAAGGAATTCTGAGATACATGGTAACTCAGATACCACAGAATGTTTCTCGTTTCAGTGTACCCTAGAGTTTAACACAGATCTGACAACTTCCTACTTTAACAAGGTAGTACTTACTTTTTCTGTGTAGCAGCAATTTATCTCATACAGCACAAATACCATTAGAGGTGAAACAAAGAGGTTACATTGCAGGTTTCTTGCTTCTTGTGAAGACAGTGTTAACATAGAAGTTAAACAGACTGACAAACAGGTTTTTTTTTGCAATATTTAAGTCTTCAAAATTTGACGCAGAACTATTGAACATGTTAAAAATAAGTCTACATCAACTCCCTATAGTAGGAGAAACGATCTTTAGTCAGATAATTGTGATGGGGACAAAAGAACAAATTAAATGGATCGTACCATCATTTAAAAACACAAAATAATTTATCTCAGCAAAAATAATTTCAGCAAAATAAGTGGAAATCCCTCAAATTGGATGGCATTTATCTGTGTTGCATAAAAAATGGAGTTAAGAACATCGTAACCTGGCTCAACAGCTGCTACTCGGTACGTGACCCTTTGTTAGTTAATACGCACTCTGTGATCCTGGGTTTCCCTTGTCCATGACACAGAAATAATTATGCCCTCTTCTTACAGAATTGTAATAGCAAGAATTTAATGATGAATATAATGGCTACCCAGGTGGTACTAATGGGAAAGAATCTGCCTTCCACTGCAGGAGATGCAAGAGATCTGGGTTTGATCCCTGGGAAATGGCAACCCACTCCAGTACTCTTGCCTGGGAAATCCCATGCACAGAGGAGCCTGATGGGCTACAGTCCATGGGATCACAAAGAGTCGGACACAGCTGAGCGACAGCCGGCGCACCCCCCCCCGCCCCACACACACACACAGTGATAAATATAGATGCATCAAAATATGCATCATAATACTAGATCCTTTACTAAAGTACTTTTCCATTTTAACCTGATTTCGTGTGTTTAAAAGTTCTGGTAGATGCAGGGTACATAATGAAACTTTCATGTTACATTAGGAAGACAGGGTGCAATAGACCAAAAAAACAAAAAAGGGCAGAGTCATAGGAGGTCCTGTTGCAACCGGGACACCACCACTGGCTTTTGAAATTTGACCAACCTCTTTGAACCTTAGTTTCTTCAACTATAAAGCAGAAATAATAACCACCTAACAGGAACCACTTGAAACCACAGACAAGCTGGTTTCAAGGGTGAAAGTGTGTTTCTACAATAATAAACACAAGAGTGTTTCTAGTATAACGCATCTTTTGAGCTTCCCTGGTGATTCAGATGGTAAAGAACCTGCCTGTTGATGCAGGAGGTTCGGTTCGGTCCCTGGGTCAGGAAGATCCCCTGGAGAGAAGGGAATGTCTACCCACTTGAATATTCTTGCCTGGGAAATCCCATGGACAGAGGAGTCTGGCGGAGTACAGTCCATAGGGTTGCAGAGAGTCGGACACGACTGAGTGACTAACACTTTATTGGATTAAAAACAGTATAGATCTCATCTCCAGTAGGATTTAAAATAAGTCTCTGGTTGTACATACACACACAGAGACGTGCACACACCGAATATACCATAAAGTTTTCCCATCACACTTCTAATGACGTTAAACGCCTCTTCTTGGATTGGTCTTGTTCACCTCTTACACCTCATTTCCCAGTGTCGCCCATTTTTGCTTCAATCATCACGGCCTCTTGCTGATTTTCAAACAAGTCAAGCTCCTCTCCACCTTGGGACTGGTCCAGGTGTTCTTCCCTTGCTGAAGTGTTTTCCTTCCAGAGATTTTCAAGGCTCATTTTGGCATTTCATGCTTGCCTCTCCCAAATATCTACTCCGACTCCGCCTTTTATTTTTTTATTTTTTCTGGTCCACTGTTGAGGACTTTATTTATTTATTTATTTTTTCATTTATTTTTATTAGTTGGAGGCTAATTCCGCCTTTTAAAAATAGCACCGCCCTTGTCACAAAACTCTAGTATTTTACCACATCATGTGTGTTTTGATATGTGTACTGAAATTTGATATTAAAATATGTATCTATTTGTTTACATATGAATTCTCTATCTTAGACAAGAGACAATGCTTATTATTATTTTCCTCTGTATCATAAGCTGTAGAACAATGCTTACTGTAATAATCAGTTAATACACACACGTGGAATAAAGGAATTTATCAATCAATCAAGTCACACTTAATACTTAGGAATATGCAGCACTTTCTTTTGCCGATTTTGCCAATATTTTGTCTCCAAAGCACACATACAAAGAAACAAAATAGTCAAAAATATTAGTAATACTTATGATAGCCACTTGTAAGGGCGATATCTGTAATAGTCACATCAAAGTTAGAGTTAAGTTACATTTCCTGGGCAGTGTTAACAGTGAATTAGGGAGAAATAAATGCTCTAGCAAACAAATTTTGACAACATAAATAAATTTTCCATTTTATTTAAATACCACCAAGTTCTTCTAATATGGGCAATATTGTTGCTTTCTGATAGTACCTGTGAATTTCCATAGTATTTTCTATTTTCCACAAGCTAGAAAAATGATTCTTTCCTTTTTTAACACAATGTATCCTTTTCTCTTTGGTTTCTTCTGGTGCACCCAGAAAAATATGTGTGACATTGATATTTATTCAGTGTAAATGACTTCTATCCTAATCAAATGTTTAAGCTCTTTCACCATTTACTGATTCAAGAAATAGTTTGTCATCTTCTCTGTTCCTCTGCCATAAGTGCTAACCATTGATTAGCTTGGCAATTCCTTAGGCCATTCCCAGGGTTTCCACTCAAATATTCTTTTATTTATTCCAGTGGATGAATGAACATTATCCCACCTAATTTGGGAAACTGGCCAAAAAAAAAAAAAAAAAGCCTCTGTAGAACAAGGACAGCAAAAAGCAAATAGTCAAGTATGAATTGAAGGCTCTTGACAAACAGCATTTTTGCAGGTTATTGATGTATATGTTAGAGAGTAGCAGACATGTGACTGCTTTCAGGAGAAACTTCATAAGTCTACTGTATTTGTACAAGAACACACTTATGAATGAAAAGATAAGCAATAAAGACATCAATATTTGTATAAGAAGGCAATGAGTGAATGTGGAGTGATTTCGTGGAAGAAGTTAACTGAGGTCAGGTCTTGAAGGATGGGTTAAATTTGCTTACTGATCTAGGTCTGGTAGCTCAGTCGGTAAAGAATCTGCCTGCAGTGCAGAAAACCTGGGTTCAATCCCTAGGTTGGGAAGATACTCTGGAGAAGGAAATGGCAACCCACTCCAATATTCTTGCCTGGAAAAGGACAGAGGAGCCTGGCAGGCTACAGTCCATGGGATTGCAAGAGTTGGACACGACTTAGTGACTAAATCAATGATCCAGGTAACATCTCCTATATGCTTACTCTGTAATGTGCACTTTTACAACCATTTTTATCCATTACTAGTTTAATCCCTATGAGAATAACCCTCTATAATGAATACTACTAGTTTCTCCATTTTACACTTGAGGAAATTAGGCACAGTTAAACAATTTACTCTACTCCTGACAAACTACCTAAGAGCAAAAACATAAAGCTTGGGTTAAATCCTCAGTTTACATCATTTATTTCTAATTGCCCATAACTGCCTTAACATTGGATTTCAGAATATTTAAAATTCTGTATAAATCAGCTAGAAATGCCTTTTAAATCTATAGGGCCAAGAGGGTCCGAGACATTATCAGAATTTCTGCTTCGAATATTTGGCCAGAACATTGATTCATTCCACAAATAGGTACTAAGTAGATTATATATGCTAGGTTCTCTGAAAAGAGAAACTTTGCTGTGTATTGTCTTATAAATTTGGTCAATTTGCCCTTAATATCATTATTTTCACTTAGTGCTTACTGATGGATTGATCTCAGGCTTTGTTTTTGTTTTTGTTTTTTTTTCTTTTCTTTTAAAATTTCCTTCTTTTCTTTTTCCTTGACACTGTATACAAAAACAAAGAATCATCTTATGGCTGAAATGCATTCACCTTGGGGAAAGCTGTGAAGTCTCTTTTTTTACGATTATTTTAATGGTATGGATTCCATTAGGAAGAAGACATTTCTACTGGCTCTAACACTTTCAGAAAGTCATTGACACAGTAAAATGAAATCTTGCTCAGCTTTACACTCATGGTGGAATTCTTATTTATGGGATACTGTTTGGTATTCATAACTAGTTCAATAGAGAATGGGCATTATTGAGACAAAATATGGATCAATCTGTGGTCTGGGTATACAATAGACAAAATATTTGCAATATAGCAGATTATGGTAGAATCATACAAATAGGACCCAAAATTTTTAACACGTTTGTATTTTAACAAATTCACCATAACTTGATAACTCTTACTTGAACTTGATGCTAAATTAATGACATACAAATAGTAACTGCATTATGGATTTTCCAGAAACTTCTGACTCATCTGAAAAGCAGGAAAACAAACTATGACTCCATGGGCAGTCCATGGAATTATCTAGGCCAGAATACTGGAGTGGGGAGCCTCTCCTTTCTCCAGGGGATTTTCCCAACCCAGGGCTCAAACCTGGGTCTCCTGCATTGCAGGCAGACTCTTTACCAGCTGAGCCACAAAGGAAGCTCCACACCAGTTTATGAATAAACAAAAGACAGAAAGAAACAAGCAAATAAACTGCTCAGTGACCTGAGCAGAACTGTCCAATAGAAATACAACGTAAGCCAGATAAAGTACTTAAAATTTTCTAGTAGCCACATTTTAAAGTAAAACAAAAAAAGTACAATTAATATCAATAACATTTCAATTAACACAAATTTTTTAACATATTATTTTAACATATAGTCAACATTAAATTATTGAGATATCTTATATGTTTTCATTCTAAGACTCTGGGATTTGATGTATACTTTAAAATTAAAGCACATCACAATTCAGATTCTGAATTTTTATTGAGAACACGTCACCTGTACTTAGATTTTTAGAACTATAGTTTGAAAATTAGATTCACCTACTTAAGTCTGTCAGTCGTCTGTATCCACAGGCACTGCATCCATAGATTCAATTAACCATGGATTAAAAACATTCAGAAAAATATTTCCAAAAAGCAAAATTTGAATCTGCCACTTGCTGGAAAATATTTATACAGAGTTTCATCTAAGTTAACTAGCTTGTTAGCAAATAATTATTCACAGTACTCTTTTCTAATCTTTCTTATTCTACAGAATTAGAAATGATACACCCACTTTCATCTCTGATTTTAGTAACTGGATATCTTTTACTCTTAGTTCACCTAGCTAAAACTCTGTCAATTCATTGGTTTCAAATGACTTTTAATTTCATCGATCTTTTCCATAGCTTTTTTTTTCTATTCTTTATTTTGTTTATCTTTGCTCTAATATTTATGATTTCCTTACTACTGCCAGTTTTAAATTTATTCTTCTTCCTCTAGTGTTTTAAATTGTAATAGGTTGCTAACTGGGGATCTTTTTTACTTTTTAATGTAAGCATTTATAGCTAAAAACTTTCCCTTTAGCACTGTTGTTACTGTGTTCCATAAGTTTCTGTATGTTTTTGTTTTCATTCAACTCTAAGTATTTTCTAATTTTTCTTGTAATTTCTTCTTTAATTCATTGGTTAAGAGTGTGCTGTTTAATTTCCATGATTTCATAATTTTTCTACTTTTCCTTCTGTCATTGATGTCTTACTTAATCTCACTGTGATCAGATAAGATAATTTGTATGGTATCTATTTCTTAAAAAAATCTATCAGGACTGAATTTGTGGCCTAACATATAATCTGTCCTGGAAAATGCTCCATGCACACTTGAGAAGAATGTATGTTCTGCAGTCATTGGGTAGAGTGGTCTCCCTTTGTCAGCTAGATCTAGTTGGTTTATTGTTGTTCAAGTCTGCTATTTCCTTGTTTACCTTCAGTCTGGCTCGTCCATTCATTATTGAGGATGGAGTATTACAGTCTCTATTATGTTTGTAGGGCTGTCTAGTTCTCCCTTGAATTCTGTCAATTTTTGCTTCACTCATTTTGATGGTCTATTATTAGAAGCACTCTGTAATTATAATTTAAATTAGAAAAATTATTTAATTATGATTAAAAATAGTATTTTAATTTAAATACCAATTACAACCTACATAAATATAATTATAATTCAGGCTCTCTGCATAAATGATACAAATAAAACATTTTACAACATATATCAATGTGTAAGAAAACTCATTAATTAAATCAATCCATTAACACTGACTAGATCAGTGAAGTGTTTGTGTGCAAGACTAGATATGACGTAAGTGCCCTAACTCACCCATAACCACAGTGATGCCCTTTGTGATATAAAGGAAATGTAGACTTACCACATAATACAGCTGTATCTAACATAACACATATTTTGCAGTTTTCATTTTTTAAGTAAAATTTAAATTAAATTAAAAATTAAAATTTGGTTCCTTGATTATACAAGTCACAGTTTTGGTGCTCAGCAGACATATGTCTGGTGGCTAACATACTGACGGTGTCGCTTTAGATCATTTAATGTTAATGATTTTTAGGTGACAAAGTTGAGGAAACTTCTCCATTGAAACTCCAGCCATTACTATGACTCTAAATCTGAAGCTTTCCATATCACAGGGCAAGGGTTACACGTATCTGTTGTTTGGCAAGCACTCAATAAAGGACAGACATTATTACCAGGATTTTTATTGTCAGTACTACATGTGATGCCATGAGATCATTTTAATGCAAATGTTAATGTCAGATTAAAAGTGACGTATCACATAGAGCTTTCTCTCTAGTCATGGAATTTCACCCCAAGTCTATCTATCTTGAATAGCTCTTCTTTTTCTGTTAACTTTATACTTTTCTGATGCTGTTGTTATTAAACAAAAACCTCTTTAAGGTACCTAGTGAAACTAAATATTCATTCTGATTTCTTCTGAATAACTGTTTTTGAAACATTTCAATTGTGAAGGCTAGACAATTGAAACTTTGGATGGATAAACAGAACTAGGAGGAGGCAGATGGAGTTTCTTTCTTTTTTTTTTTTTTTAAGGTTCTAAGTTGCTCTTTGGGAGCATTTTTACTGGAAAAGACAAATCCTGGAACTTGCATGATTAATAGATATAATTAGTTTACAAAGGCTGAAAATCAAGGTTATCTAATGGCCAGCTCACTCAATAGTGCCGCCTGGCCAGAATCAATAGTGTAATGATCATTCTCTCCTCAGTTGAGAGAGGCTCAAAGTGCAGCGGATGTGTGATGTGTATGGCTGCGAGGGTAGGGGTGGGTTGGGGGTGGGTCCACCGCAGAAAAAGGCAGGCATCATGTCTAGGCCACCACCTATTAGATTTCCAAAGATTTCAGTACTTGACAGAAGACATTGGGCTTATCTTCTTTGAGTCTAATTGCTTCAGAGGATAGTGAAATATTAACAAATAAAAGATAATGAAAACACATATCCCTTAGAAAACAGGCGAGAAAATGAATGTTGATTTTTCTGTTGTTAGGAAAAGACAGATAGGTAACTGTTGTAAAATGAAGAAGGGGGTGTCTGTTAACTAAAATAACTCACCTTTACTATCTCTAGCGAAGTTTCAAACCAAAATGGAACATTAAGTATAATTATTACAGATGGTTACATAAATATGCTTTTATGAAATGTTAAATATTTCTAGAACTAAGAAATACATATATTGGATCTTTTTTTCCTTCCTGGTGACTTTGGGCAAATGACTTAAGTATCCTTACATATTTAATATACTTCATGAGATTTATTATACGTACTGTACAGGTCACATAGCAAAGAGGCTGGCAGAGAATAAAGCACTAAAATATTTTTGTACCATATTATTATAATAATTTTTAGATAACATGGTTAATTCAAATATAGAATGAGAGTGAATCATTGTATGATGCTGTTTATATACATATGTAGAGAGAGATGATAGACTAATGGATAGAAAGAGTATTAAACTATATTTATTATTAAATATAGTTAAGAAAATGATGGTTTCTCTAGGAAGTGAAATATGGTGGCAGGGTTATTAATCATTCTTCTCAAATCTTGCTTTCTTCTTTATCTTTGCTATCTGTTCCTCTTTTTTTTTTTTTTTTTTTAAAGTTCTACCAGCTTATTGCTACCAACCCATCTCCCTCCACCCTCATGCACACATGCTCAGTCACGTAACCCCATGGACTGTAGCCCTCCAGGCTCCTCTGTCCATGGACTTTTCCAGGCAAGAATACTGGAGTGGGTTGCCATTTCCTTCTCCATTATTGTTCATTTTTGAATGTAGGTATATAATTTGTTTTGGTAAGTGTGACTTTCTTCTCTGGAAAAGATGGAAGAATTAATAATACTCTTTCTGGTCTTTCAAAATGAATTATTTAGAGATTCAAATAAAAAAGATAGGTGGAAAATATTTTGTTGTTGTTCAGTTGCCCAGTGGTGTCTGACTCTTTGCAACCCCATGGGCTGCAACAGGCCAGACCTCCCTGTCTCTTACCCTCTCGTGAAGTTTGCCCAAGTTCATGTCCATTGCATCAGTGATGCCATCCAGCCATCTCCTCCTCCAATGCCCTCTTCTTCTGCCCTCAGTCTTTCACAGCATCAGGGACTTTTTCAATGAGTCATCTGTTCACATCAGATGACCAAAACATTGGAGCTTCAGCTGCAGCATCAGTGCTTCCAGTGAATATTCAGGGTTAATCCCCCTTAAGATTGACTGGTTTGATCTCCTTGCTGTCCAAAGGACTCTCAAGAATCTTCTCCAGCACCTCAGTTCAAAGGCATCAATTCTTTCATACTCTGTCTTCTTTGCCATCCAGCTCTCACAACCATACATGACTGCTGGGAAGACCACAGCCTTGATTACGTGGACCTTTGTTGGCAGAGTAGTGTCTCTGCTTTCTAACATACTGTCGAAGTTTGTCAGTTTTCCTGCTAAGAAGCAATCGTCTTCTGATTTCATGGCTGCAGTCACCATCCACAGTGATCTTCGAGGCCAAGAAAAGGAAGGAAATCTGTCACTACTTCCAATTTTATCCCCTCTATTTGCCATGAAGCAATGGGGCCAGATCCATGATCTTAGTTTAATATTTACCTTTAAACCAGTTCTTTCACTCTCCTCCTTTGCCCTCATCAAGAAGCTCTTTAGCTCCTCTTTGCTTTCTGCTATTAGAGTGGTATCATCTGCATATCCGAGGTTGTTGATGTTTCTCCCACCTATCTTGATTCCAGCTTGTAACTCATCCAGCCTGGTATTTCTCATGATGTGCTCCGCATATAGGTTAAACAAGGTGACAGAAGACATCACTATCTTCTTCCTTTCTCAAACTTGAACCAATCAGTTGCTTCTTTACCCACATATAGGTTTCTCAGGAGACAAGTAAGATGGTCTGATATTCCCATCTCTTTAAGAGCTTTCCACAGTTTTTTATGATACACACAGTCAAAGGCTTTAGCATAGTTGGTGAAGCAGAGGTAGGTGTTTTTCTGGAATTCCCTTGCTTTCTCTATGATCCAGTGAATGTTGACAATTTGATCTCTGCCTTTTAAAAACCCAGGTTGGACATCTGGAAGTTCTTGGTTCACATAATGCTGAAGCCTAGCATGCAAGATTTTAAGCATGACCTTACTAGCGTGGGAGATGACTGCAATTGCCGGCTGGTTAGCACATTCTTTTGTACTGCCCTTCTTGGGAAGTAGGATGAGGATTGACCTTTTCCAGTCCTGTGGCTGCTGCTGAGTCTTCCAGATTTGCTGACATATTGAATGCAGCACCTTGATGGCATCATCCTTTAGGGTTTTGAATAATTCTACTGGAATCCCGTCTCATCTGCTAACTTCATTGCCAGCAGTGCTTCCTAAGGCCCACTTGACTTCACACTCCAGAATGTCTGGCTCTAGGTGACCGACCATGCCATCATAGTAATCAGGTTCATTAAGATCTTTTTGGTATGGTTCTTTGGTGTTTTCTTTTCATCTAAATCTCTTAAGCATCTTCTAGGCCTCTACCATTTCTGTCCTTTATTGTACCTACCTTTGGGCAAAGTGTTCCCTTGATATTTCCAATTTTCCTGAGGAGATCTCTAGTTCTTCCCCTTCTATAGTCTTATGCATTTTTTTTTCATTGAAAAAGGCCTAAGAAGGCCTAAGAGGCAAGAGCCTCTCCTTGCTATTCTTTGAAACTCTGCATTTGGTTGAATGTACTTATCCCTTTCTCCCTTGCTTTTTGCTTCTGTTCTTTCTTCAGCTATTTGTAAAGACAACTCAGATAACCACTTTGCCTTCTTGCTTTTATTTTTCCTTGGGATAGTTTACAGTATTATGGGCCTCTATCCATAGTTCCTCAGGTACACCATTTACTAGATCTAATCCCTTGAATCTATCTACTACCTCCACTGCATATTCATAGAGGATTTGATTTAAGTCATACCTCACTGGCCTAGTGGTTTTCCCCACTTTCTTTAGATTAAGCCTGAATTTTTCTCTGAAAAGCTGATGATCTGAACCATAGTCAGATCCAGTTCTTGTTTTTGCTAACTGTATACAGCTTCTCCATCTTCAGCAACAAAGAAATGTAATCAATTTGATTTTGGCATTGACCATTTGGTGATATCCATGTGTAAAGTCATCTCTTGTGTTGTTGAAAAAGGGTGTTTGCTATGACCAGTGCATTCTCTTAGCAGAATTCACTTAGACAAGAGAGAATATTTTAGGAAAATATTTTACATCTGTTTAAAACTGTCCAATTTTCAAATGTTGTTATCAATAGAATTATCTTATTAGGTGTGAGATAGAGCAAAGTAGGTCTCTAAGATAATTAATGTAGAAACTAAACAAGTTTAAAAGAAACTATCTAGCTTGCAAGAGTGGAAGGGTTATGATTTTAATCTCCTTAACCCTTACCTGGTATAGCTCATGACAAAGAAAATAAAAAGTCCCAGGCTTAAATTCCAGTGTTGCCAGTAACAGTCCGTTGGGTATAATACCTAGCTTACAGGGCTGTTTTAATAGTGAAAGAAAAGTGTGTTTTTAAAGCACTTAACATAGCGGCTGATACATAGCTTTCAATAATTGTAACTAATAAAATTAATTGTAGAGTAATCCTTCATGCATATTTCAAAAAACATTAATCCAGGGATTTAACCCTGCTTTGGTCTATAAAAAGATGGAGTTTTGGAGATATGTGGATCATATGGCAATATCTGTCCTAGTGATTCAGTATGGCTATACAGTCAATACAACCACAATAAATTAAAACCATATTCATTGTACCTATAAAAGTAAATACGGCAACCAGCAATAATGAAAAATATGAATCACACTTTTATTTTATTTTATTTTATTTTTTTGAATCACACTTTTAGAGTCTCTACCTCTGAATCGAAATTGCTCCACCAGGTATCACCTCATTAATTCTCTTACCCTCAAGATAAATGAACCAATTTTATAATCTTAACAACACTGAATTATATCTATGAAAATAATCAGAATTACTGATAGAAAAGAACATACTTGAAATTTCCCTGATTTCATAAACGTTTATATTTCAAAGCAAAGCCAAGGTCCTTTTAGAAGCCGAGTTCAATTTATGACTAGATTTTTAAAATTTTCTCAATTAAAGGGGAAAAGATTGAAATCTCTCATTAGAGGTCACCAGGACATCAAATGGCCCTCACTTGGCTGTATTTTGATGACTTTGGTATGAATTAATCATACATGCAGAGGTAAAAAATCCCCTGAAAGACATATTCAGTTTTTAAATTAATAAGATAATGTGCTTAGAACAAATTGCCTTTGGAGAAAGCAACTATTTAATACAAAGTATTTTCAACCAGTGTCTTGCACCAAATCTAACGAAAAGCAACATGCATTCTCCAGAGGCAAACTCCAGTACAATTGATATTTGTCTCTTACTAGTGTTCTTTAGGATTGGCTCCTGGAATTAATGATTGAAATTTACCTGTGCAAGAAGAAGTACCAGGGTTATATGAAACCTGGGTTAAATTTGAAGATGCAAAATTTTAGACACAGTTCTAGGAAGACTGTAGTTCTCTGAGGTGACAGGGAGTTGGAGAGCTGGGACAGCTGAAAAAAAGTGAGGAGAAGAGACCCTTCTATCCATGCGACAAGACAATATCACATATTACCTCCTACAAGTATTGAGTGATCATGGAAGACTGCATTTTAGGGGGTAAAACAGCAATCGCAACAACAAAATAACTGTTTACCAAATAAACATGAAACCCACCAGATTTGGAGATGAAATTTTTAAAGGAAAATGTCTATAAAACTAGCCCAAGGTTTTGGACTGAATTCAGACTGAATATGGAGAACTAGAGAAATCTTGTGAAGTTCCTTATTAAAATCATTCTACATGTCTTTTTCTTGGGTATTTTTTTCTATGAGTTTCCAGACAATAATGATGATGATAAAGGGGAGGGAGGCGGGGGAGAAGGAGGGCAGTGAGAATGGTGATAAGAATATAGCCCTGTTCTCACGTGTATCTTGACTGGAGAGACTTGCCATTCCAGCAGTGGTTATGGTATTTGGTGGGGAAGGGCACAGATTGAGATCCTTTCAGGGTCAAAATTGAGAGGAAAGCTGATCTATACAGATCTGGATTGGATTCCTGCCCCAGAACTTGATATTCATGTAATGGAGGAAGTTATCTCACTTGATGCCTCAGTACGCCTTGCTGCGATGATGCCACACTGCAGTTGAGATGTGCAGCCATGTCCAGGAAGATGGTGTGTGCAGTGAAGTGTTCAGCTTATCCCAAGACGCTATACCTGCAAGGCACCTCCAAGCACCTGGCTAGTGCTCAGTTAAATAGCCAGAATGACTTCAAACATTTTTTATCTCCACAGATGAATATTATATTGGTTGGAAAAAAGCCGAGAAGTAGATCCTTTTGCTATAAATAATGCATAGATATAAATTCTGTCTTCTTGTTTTTAACACAGTAATCTAATTTACTTCATTGTTGTAGGCAAATTGCTCTTTCTGTTTGAAAGTGTTTCTCTTTATCCTTAGAATTAAAATTTTCCAGGACTCTGGCACTTCATGCTGTTTTTTAATCTGGAAACCTGGGACTTTTTTTTTCATTTCAGGGAACATGTTTTTCTATGTTTGTTTATTTATCTCTTCCTTATGCTTCCTTTCTCCTTCTGAATGCCTATTCAAGGTATCAGGTTTCCTAGATATATCCATGATAAATCACCTTTTTCATGATTTTTATCTCTTTAGATTGACCACATTTTCCTCTCTCCATGATTTAACTACTTTAATGGCAAATCATGTTTTAATCTCTAGAAAGAGGTATTTTGGAAGGACAAGAGAGATATATTTGCATTTACAATATAAAATCTATAATCATCTTATTAGTTTTCCTTATCACTAGAGTATAGCATATATAAATTTCACAATCTTATGTGAACCACAAAGGTAATTTTTCCTATATCAAAATTTTAAGTAATATAAAATATTAATTAACATGCAAAATCCTCATCCCAGGAGCCTCCTTTATACCCTCAGTCAACATCCTCCCTCCAAAATTACTGTTCTGATGTTAGCCACAATTGAATGGTTTTGCTCGTCTTTGAGTTCCTGTAAATGGAATTGTGTAGAAGGTATATGTTTGGCTTACAGCATTCTGTTTGCAAGATTCATCCATATTGTTCTATATAGTAATTTATCACCACTGCATATCATTCCATTGTATATGTAAACCATACATTGGTAAAACATCTATTTATTCTAATGTTGATGAACATCTATATTGCTTCAAGCTTTTGGATATTATAAAACTGTTATGAACATTTTTATATGTTTCATAGAACACATGTATCCTCATTACCATTGGAGTTCTGAAGTGAAATTGCTGGATCACTGAGGATGGATGTTTTCACCTTCAGAAAATATTGCTAAACAGTTTTTTAAAGTTATTTACCAATTTCATTTTTACCAGCAGTATATAAAAGTGACAACTTAACTGCTAAATATTCTTATTATTTGTAATTTCATTTTAATTTGTCTTTTCCTAAAGTTCTGATTAACTCAATGTAGTTTCTGCCATTTCTGACTAACCATTTCTTTTTCTGTTGAGCCTCTTTAATGGATTCTTATTATTAGTTGTCCCTATAGTAGGACTTGGGTCTTTCATTTACATTTCCTGAGTGGCAGCAATCTAAGAGGAAGTGGAAGAGGAAGTGGTCCCTCACACAGGTCACATGATTCAGCAAAACTATCTTAAAGGTTCGTGTTACTTACTCCCACGCCTGTCTATACTCCTCACTCTTAGGGACACAGAAAACAGTCTGTATTAATTCATTTTTGATTCAGGCAGACTAAGGATTCTTATGCAAGGACAATGTCAACCTGGCCCAGGGGTCAACAGACAACATGTTAAAGTCTTCCTGTCATGAGGTGATGTTTTCAAGTCCTCTTCATGAGGCTCTAATTCTATAAGAGGCTGTCCTCCTATAATGCAAGCACCACCTATGTCCACAGATGATGGAGCCACACACTACTCACTCCACTTAACACTTAAAAGACATTCTCATCTCTTAGAGTAATATGCAAATCAGATTTTCAGCAGAAGCTAGTTACTCTGGCAAACTTCCGTCCTCTTTCTAACACATTTTCTGCTCTATATTTCTTTCAAATGGCCTGAAGTTGTCATTGTTCTTTTCTCTTTCGATACTAAGGGGAAAAGTAACATTTTTTATGCTTATTCATTTAAGTTCCCATTAAAATAAGTTGGACTTTTCAGAAACAAGTGATGAATTGGTGTGTTGTTGAGAGAAGAGATATTCCATACTCTACCCTGTACCTATTTAACTTCCCATACAATGGCAAGCAGAAACACTTATAAGACCAAGTATATTTGAATAGAAATTGTCAGTTTTTAAGCACAAAAGGTAATATTTACTTCATATCAGTCTTGGCTGTCTTGCTAGTGGTTGACTTTTTAATACTGTATTGTAAACAAAATATAGTCAAATGTTGATCTCTGAAGCCACTTGAGATTTTTACAACTCTCTGAAACCTATCATAAAATGTCAACTTCATATTTCCCTTGATGTATATTTTGTAGCTCGGTTTATGGATGGTTTACAAATCATCATATATATATGTGTGTGGAAGTGTGGATGAATTATAAGCACACATATTCCTTCTTCCACTATATAATTCTAGAAATAATTTAACATAAACTCTTTACTTGAGTTTGAGATTATCTTTGCTTGCAGTCAGTTTTGGTCTATAAAATTAATTCAAGATGTTTTCTGTTCTAGTCTTCTGCCAAGAGTAAGAAGTTTTGAATCATAAGCACATAAACCTGAAACTATCCCAAACAATAATTTACCAACCTATGCTCAAAAGAATCTCTCTTATTTTAGAGCTTTGGAAGTAGAAAATAAATATGTAGAACAATAGATTCTCAAGATAGAATAAAATTCCAGATGTCGCCTAAACTAAGGCACCATCTCATTGCTTGAATGTCCTCTCTGATCTCAGTTAAGAATTGAACACTTCCGGAGTCTGCAGAAGCTCCCTAGTAGAAGTAAACAACTCTCTCTGCATTGAAGTAAAACCCTTTAGTCAATGATTGTCCTGATCCAAGTTGTCCCTTCAGCATCAAACAGCACAGATTTTTAACTTTCCTTCAGTGACACCTCTGAAATATTTAAGGGTCACTCTCCAGTCTTCCCTGCAACACCCCTTCCTTAATTAAACCCCCTGGTTCCTTCACCTGTTCCACATATGCTGGGCTTTGATTCCCCTCCCAGTTGCCATCCCTATTTGTTCGACACGTTCTAGTTCGTGGGAAAGATAAACATTGCCAATATAGTTTTGAACATTCATGAGAACGGAATACCTCCATTCTTTCTGTCGTTGTGCTGCATACCTTGTGGGATCTTAGTTCCCCAACCAGGGATTGAACCCATGCCTCCTGCAGTGGAGGCCCTGGAAGCATGGACTGTTAACCACTAGGCTACCAGAAAAGTCCCAGAATGCCATCATTCTTGACCTTAGACATTCTTTGAAGAAGCAGTCTACATATGCCTTAACATTTTTAGCAAATATATATATATATATATATATATATATATAATTTTTCACTCACATGAAACTTATTAAAAATTCTTAGGCTATTTTACATATTCTTGTAAAGCCATATTTCTATCATTTTAAGTTGGGAAGTTTGATTGTGGCATGTCAAGGGCAGCACTGGTGAAGGGTTATAAAAAATGGATTGAACTGGGCTAAAAGAAACTATTATATTTAATATTATTTATCTTTTAATTTCAACCATCTTTCTTTTTGTTAAGATGCTTTTGAATTCTGATAAGTCCTTCCAGTTTTGTAGCATTAAAAATATTGATCAATATCTTTATTGATATACCTTATCTAAGATATATCTAAGGCAATACCCTTATCTAAGTCTTTAATTAAAAAAAATTCAAAATTCAAGATAATATAGTTTGAAATAGAATCCTGTAGTTGATCTGTATTATTTTGAGATATATATATATATATATAGATATATATATATATATGAAGGGCTTCCCTTGTAGCTCAGTCGGTTAAGAATCTGCCTGCAATGCAGGAGACCCGGTTTGATCCCTGGGTTGGGAAGATCCCTGGAGAAGGAAATGGCAACCCACTCCAATATCCTTGCCTGGAGAATCTCATAGACAGAGGAACCTGGTGGACTGCAGTCCATGGGGTCATAAAGAGTCAGGCATGACTGAGTGACTAACACTTATTTACTTACTTATATATATTTGATATATACCAAAATCATATTCATTTGATAAAATCCTTTAGTCAGTTGGGAATCCATCCAGATAGCACTAGTTTTCCCTCTTCTCCCCATTGATAAGAGAATTTCTTAAAATGTTACAAAGCTCTGAGGAGGTCTCTCAGCAATACAACATGTCACTGATAACTGGTGCAGCCCTGGTGAAATTGTTTACTGAAAAGACGTCTTCTTTTCTCATCACAGCTCCCTATGACTTCTTTGGGGTGCTTTACATTTTGCTGAACAAGACAAATTTCTCACATAGAAATCTACCACCAATGATATATTTTTCATATTGAATATTTAAATAATTGCAAAATCTAATTCACTAACATTGATATTGTATATCAAGTTATCAGAAAAAAAAAATAGGTGAAATTAATCAGATATGAACTGTTCTTATTTCCAAGTTTTCTCAACTCCTAGAATATAAACCCCAGTCTAATCAGAAATTTGGATTATCATTCATTCCTAGTAGGTAATTATTTCATTACCTAATCTATGAGGTAGTTAGGAACAGATGATTTTAAAACACAGGATGAGACCCCTGTCCTCAAAAAATTTCCCATCTTGAGTAAGAAATTAAAAGTCAAAAGTGACCCTTTAAACACAATATTTTAGAAGGCACTGTGAAACTTAGCAGGCTCTGATTAAGGAATTTTGGGGGTGTAAGTTGATTTAAAAAATGAACATCATGTAGATAAACTTCAATGAAGGTAAAAAGGTGTAGAATTTGGGGAAGAGAAAAAAAAAAGGTATCCAAAGAGGAATTTTAAACTCCTCTTAAAAAACAAAACAAAACAAAACAATGATTTAATTCAACTCTTGTAATTCTTTTAATTGTTCAATAAAGGATAAGATTGCCTCTTAATTACGTTATTTGCCCATTTTGGCTCTGACTTTTTTGATATCTCAGTAAATTGAAGCTACTCTCAATGTGAATGGCCTGGTGCACTTAAATGGTATTCTAATTTAGGTGATATTTCAGAAGAAATTCTGACTTTGAGATATCTATCCATCCAGTCCCATCACTTCATGGCAAATAGATGGGAGAACAATGGAAACAGTGAGAGAGTTTATTTTTTGGGGCTCCAAAATCACTGCAGATGGTTATTGCAGCCATGAAATTAAAAGGTGCTTGCTCCTTGGAAGAAAAGCTATGACCAACCTAGACAGCATACTAAAAAACAGACATTACTTTGCAAACAAAGGTCCGTCTAGTTAAAGCTAAGGTTTTTCCAGTAGTCACTTATGGATGTGAGCGATGGACTATAAAGAAAGCTGAATGCTAAAGAATTGATACTTTTGAACTGTGGTGTTGGGGAAGACTCTTGAGAGTCCCTTGGACTGCAAGGAGATCCAACCAGTCCATCCTAAGGGAAATCAGTCCTGAATATTCATTGGAAGGACTGATGCTAAATCTGAAACTCCAATACTTTGACCACCTGATGTGAACAGCTGACTCATTTGAAAAGACCTTAATGCTGGGAATGATTGAAGGTGGGAGAAGAAGGGGATGACAGGATAAAATGGTTGGATGGCATCACTGATGCAGTGTCTATCAATGGACATGAATTTGAGCTGACCCATCCATATCTTTACATCTCTTCCCAAATACCAATAATCCAATTAAAGAAGCATGTTATTTCAGCTTCCCAACCTAGACTTCATAGTTCCTAAGGATAACCCATAGTTTCTGAAAGTGTCAACATGAAGCTCAACAGCGGGAAGTCTACAGTATTTTTGATAAGTTTAGGCAGAGTTTTGTGACATTCTGGGTAAGTGTTCTAAAAAAAATTTTCTTTTAAATTGGCCAGGTCGGGTCTATCCTCATAAGTTTCTTCAGTGTTCTAAGTATTAATGTGATCCACTTCTTCTTTTTAGGTTTGGAGCAATCTGATAATTAAAGATACTCTTAATTGATGCTTTTAACAGTGAGAAAACTACAAGGGAGAAGGGAGGTCACCAATATTTCAGAACTTCATATTTCTACAGAATTATATATATATATGAGACTATTTATTGGAGTCTTTTGAAACTAAAATATTTTAGCACTTTCAATGTCCCAGATATTTGTGAGACATTTTATATCTCTCTACTTATTTAATCCTCACAATATCTCTCTAATGTAGCTATTATTGTCCCTATCTTACAGAAAAATTGAGGTTCATGGAGTTTATTAAACAATATGTCTTGATTCAACTCTAACTTACAGCTATTAACTATTATATTCAGAATTCCTTAGTTCATTCTTAACTTAAAGATCTCTACTCTTTATACGGGAGGTACATAGACTTTTTTTCTGAAAGGTCTGGGTTATCCATGAATAAACTATCTTATTCATGATTCGGTGGACATGAGTTTGGGTAAACTCCAGGAATTGGTGATGGACAGGGAGGCCTGGTGTGCTGAGGTCCATGGGGTCACAAAAAGTTGGATACGACTGAGCAACTGAACTGAACTGAAACTACCTTATAAACTTCATGGCCTCATCGCTTAGTTTGTGTTCCTTTTAGACAAACAAGCAAAAGCAACTGAAAATCCTCTCAACACCCTAACATCAAGTTTTGGTTTTTTGAATTCAATATGAAATATGGAATTTCAGAACAAATGGAATAGCTGAGGTTATCAAAAAATGTAAGCTATTTGCTTCCCTTCACTGATTCTTTCTTTCTTTCATGACCGAGTGAATATTGTAAAAATACAGAAACAATGCAAGGGGATTCATGATTCAGTCCAGGACCACAAATCCAAACCTCATTAAATAACTCTTCAAGTAGGTGAAAAGTTTCACAAGGCCACACAAGAACATGTAGAAACCTCTCCTGTAATGAGGTATGATATTAAAATGCTGAAAAATGTAACATAAAATGAGATAACAAATTTTAAGCCTTGGCACTGTTTCAGATGCAAGAACAATGATTGTTAGTAGGAGCACAGTTTCAAAGGTCTACCAGTCCTACACGATGTACGAAGAAAAATAGCAGTCTCCCTAACTTCTTTCATTTCCTCCTATTTTCAACATCATATATCTAAACAAATAGCTTATGTTTATGCTTCTTAAATTTTTTTTCAACTTTAGAAATTATCAGTCAGGTAACTATTAATATTAATTCAAATGAGGATTTAGCTTTTTTAACACTTCCATTGTAACAAACATTCTTGTACCAGTAGTTCATATACATATGAATATATAAAATATGTAATTTGGCTTATATCAATTTTAAGTATTTATATTACCATGGCTAAGTAACTAGCATATATAACTAAAACATACATTACCCTTTAATTACTTGTGTTTTTCTCAAACTTTTTTTTTCTTAGATTGTTTTTACCATGAATTTATTGCTATACTATTTTCCAATTTTCTTAGAATTCTCTCAGTACAGTAAAACATCTCAAATAATCTCTGAGTTTTATCCTTTTCTGGATCTCTTTTTGAGATTTTTCTGACCTGCTGTAGGATGAACTCAGCTGTTTGAACAACTCAGATGATGGATTCTCCCTTCAAGCTCATCTCGAGGAGTTCCTTCTACACATTTTTTTTTTAACATTTAAATTTTTTTTCACTTCCTCATCTTTTTTTTTAAAATTATTTGCTTTTTAATTGAAGGAGAATTGCTTTACTGAATTGTGTTGTCGTTTTCTGGATTCTCTGTTGATTGGTCCTAGTGTCTTTCACTGTGTAATTTGTTTTTCTCTTTTGGTGGAACAGATTCTCAAGCAGACACCAGGAAAAGGGTGCTCTTACAAGAGTGAATATGTCTTTTGGCCACCTTTGCAATTAATTGAGAATGTTCCTGCATAGAAAATTCTACATCATAGCCAGAGAATCCCCCTTGTCTCTTTCATCTGCTTATCTTTCTGTTTCTTTGCCTCTGTCTTGGCTGAGGTTTGGAGTGAAATCCAAGGACATGATATGGGAGCCATAGCATGTATTCATCTTACTCTCAGAGAGAAAGAAGACAGCAGGAAAATGTGGGTGGCTGGTGTATTCTTCAGAGATTGCTTCTCTTATGTAAAGACCTGGTGATGCCCACGTCTACTGTGGAGAGCACTGTTATTATTTTTAATGACATTAATTATGCCAATTTTAAAGTAAGTCATCACACTTTAGTCAGATGCTGACATAAAGCGAAAACTTCATAGATTGTTTTTTTTCCTCTCTTCCTTACAGAAGAACCATATGTAAAAAGATTTAGAAAATGTGAAGATGAATCACCTCTACCAATCCTACTCACTTTCTCCATTTTAATGGCAGCATGAAGAGAAATTAGTTGCATGTATATAATAATTCCTCTAAATTGACAATTATCTCTAGTGATTTGTAGGTACAAATTCAATTCTTTTTTACATAATTTTCTTTATTTTTGTTTAGCTGAGCTAGGTCTTCGTTGCTGCACAGACTTTTCTCTAGGTGCCACAAGCAAGGGCTGTCCTCCTGTTGTGGGGCCTGGGCTTCTCACTGTGGTGGCTCCTCTTGTGCAGCACAGGCGCTAGGGTATTTGAGCTCAGTAGTTGTGGCATATGAGCTCAGGAGCTGTGGTTCCCAGGCTCTGGAGCTCCATGGTTGTGCAGCTTGGGCTTAGTTGCTCTGGGGCTTGTGGGATCGTTCTGAATCAGGGATCAAACCCGTGTCTCCTGCATTGGCAGGCAGATTCTTTACCACTGAGCCACCAAGGAAGCCCTGAAAAAATCAATTCTTGATGGAGTTTCTCCTTTGCCGTTTAATTCTGTAACACAGATTTCACCCTTACCAGCAATCTTAGACTATTTTCTCCAGAAAGCAGGGTCATGTGCTACTGTTATTTATTCATTTTTTTAAATTGGGGAGTGCACTCTTCATGCAGGCTATACAAGAGACGTGGGTTCGATCCCTAGGTCAGGAAGATTCCCTGGAGAAGGACACGGCAACCCACTATAGCATTCTTGTCTGGAAAATTCTATGGACAGAGGAGCCTGATGGGCCACAGTCCATGGAATTGCAAAGAGTTGGACACGACCGAGCATAAGCACATACAATCTTATTATATATTCGATTGCTATATCTCAGATTGATATATATATATATATCTCAAAATCTATCTATCTATCTATCTATCTATCTATAAGATTTCTAAGGCTATCATAACAAAATTTCACAGACTGGGAGCTTTACATGACAAAAATGTATTTTTTCACGTTTCTGGAGGCTGGAAGTCCAAGATCAAGGTGTTGTCAGGTCTGCTCTCTTCCGAGGCTTCCCTCTTTACCTGAAGGATGGCTGCCTTCTTATTGGATGCTCAGATGGCCTTCTCTCTGTCTTGTGCATCTCTTGTATCACTCCGTGTGTCCAGATTTCCTCACCTTGTAACTGTGGTGTGCTCAGTCATGGCCGAGTCTTTGAGACCCCCTGGACTGTAGCCCACCAGGCTCCTCTGTTCATGGGATTTCCCAGGCAAGCATTCTGGAGTGGGCTGCCATTTCCCTCTCCGGGGGACCTCCTCAATCCAGGTGTGGAACCCTGTCTCCTGAGTCTCCTGCACCGGCAGGAAGATTCTTTATCTCTGCCACCTGGGAAGCCATCTTGTAAAGACATCAATCAGATTGGATTAGGGCCCACTCTCATGGCCTCACTTAACTTAATTATCTCTTTAAAGTTCTTGTCTCCAAGTACAGTCACATTCTGATATACTGAAATAGAGCTTCAACATAAGAATTTTATTGAGGGGATGCATTGAGCACACAAGGTGGAGGTAAAGTAAGAAAGGAAGAATAACAACCAATAAAAAGTACTAAGCCACACTTATGATTAAAAACAAAGTATTGCTTTCTTTTTCAGGGCATTTTCTGAAAGGCTATTTTTTAAAAATTGCTTTTCAGGACATCCCAGGACAAGAAGGAAGAGAAAACAATCTACTCACCCGCTTTGGTCTCACATTGGTCAGTGTTTTGCTCCATGGGCTGTTCATTTCCCCGTGGTCACTCTTGGGTCATGACTGCTTGGTGCAGGGCAAATCTAGGGAGTATCATGGCGTGCAAAAGCCTGGAATGAGGGAATAGAGATGAGGCACTGTCCGGTTATATTTATATGAGGTTGTTTGGAGGCCCTCAGAGCTGGCCAAGCTCCTAGAGCAACAGACAAGAAGCTGACCAAGTACAACAGGCAGGTGAAGTCAAGAGAATCTGACTGTGGCGCTTTAGGAATCCTGAGAGAGTTTCTTTGTGACTTACTCTGACTCTCAATTTTCATTTCTGTGAAGTAGGATTTTTATAATGCTTATTGCAGAAAATGAATCTCAAGGGCTTAGCCTGAAGCCTGGCACTTTGAATATATTGAATAAACATAAACTAATATTATTGCTAAAATCCCTAATCCTTGAAATGAGAATAGTTATGGGTCAGAGATAATTTTATGCAAAGCACCAAGTGTTTGGAACATAGTTGATGGTAGGTAGCCTGTTGCTGTTATTGTCGTTACTGTCATTGCTATTGCTATTAAGCCACACATAGGTTAACACTCATATTCTGTTAGGGAATTTTGAAGGTTCACAGAATTAAAATACATTTATCAAATTTCAGAAGATGACAAAGAAAAGGGAGACGTTACTTTTCAAAGTATTCCTACTTTGGGCGGGGTAATTAACCAATATGGTGTCACCTTTCCGGTATTGATAATCTGATGTCAAAATAGATGAGTAAATAAGTAAAATGCACCCATACATGTGGAGTACCTAGCAAAGCATAACTTCTCACTAACATCTGATGAGCACCCTGGCTTCCAAAGGGTCTTTGAGTGTTATTATTAACACTATGGTGATGTTCACATGGTATTCAAGGTCTGGCCTAAAAGGAACATTAAAAAACAACTAGGCAGACTCCTTATCATGGACTCTCAGACATTGGTAAATGTCTTGTAGGAAGATCATGTGTAAAAAGAAATTGTGGGACTCAGCCTCCTATAAATCATTATGTTGCTTACTAAGAAAAGATTGTTTCAATACACCATTTGCCTATTAAACAGTTTTTATCTTCTGGAACCTGTTAAATAATCCAGGAAATATTGGATCTCAATATTAATATAAAACAATTAATTAATATTAATATATTATTATTATAAAACAATCAAGAAAATATTGAGAAGTACTTTCTATACTATTTACTTGATATAGCTATTAAAAATAGAACTTTTTTAAAAAGCACACACACACATATATGTGTGTGTGTATGTATGTGTGTGTGTGTGTGTATATACTATAAAGTACTTCATAAAGTACTATGAATCTAAGATAAAAAGATGCAACAAAAATATCTGGTAAGAAATGGAAGAAATTGAATACCACTGAAAAACTGGGAAAAGAGGGACAATATAACTCAAAAAATGCTTTCTAAACAAACTCCATAAAAGCAAATTTTCCTGGATTTGTGTATATTTTTATTAGGCATTTTTATCATTCTTAAGTAATGGAGTCTGGAGACAAAGTGCTTCTTGGATATACAAAAGAAAGAAGTAGAGGCATTTCACAAACCTTAAAATAGTTGTTTTGAATAAATTTTCATTAGGGTAGAGAAAATTCATGACAATTATTTAGAGTGGGTGTTATCTTGAAAAGACATGGTTGTCAAAGCAGCAATTATTCTAGAGATGAACACTGTGGAAAGATTTTAAAATCTCTTTTATGACATGCCTATCATTTCCCATGGGAGATGCTCAGACTTTTTGAATAGGAACACCTATTAAAAACTGGGGCTCCAAAAACAATTTCTATTTCATCTTACTTAATTTTATCCTATTTTTAAAAACCATATATGACATTAAATTACTTTTTTTTTTTCATTGTTAAAGGTAGAGCTTTGATGGCAAAGGCATACTTTAATGCCCTCCAAACTATCCCTTGAGCTATGATCATTTTTGTAATTTTATACTATTCTTTATGTACCACAGATAAGTGAATTAATGGACGTATTTATGTAAAGAATAGCCTCACTCCTATGGCCATTCTTAAACTCCAGATTTGCATCTTAACCACCTTACATCAAAACCCCCTTACTAACAACTGTTGACAGAGTAAGCTTCTTGCTGTTCTTCAGTCACTAAGTTGTGTCTGACTCCGTGACCCCCATGGATTGCAGCATGCCATGCTCTCCCGTCCCTCACCATCTCCAGAAGTTTGCTCAAACTCATGTCCATTGAGTCGATGATGCCACCCAATCAGGTCATCCTCTTTCACCCATCTCTCCTTCTGCCCTAAATCCTTCCCAGCATGAGGGTCTTTTCCAATGAGTTGGCTCTGTATGATTGTCCCCAAGCCTAGTAGTAAATGTAGAATTTCAAGGGGCATATTGGCCAAGGCAATGTTCCTCATTTAGTACTTGTATCTCTTAAATTTGTGTCTTTAGATCTAATTTAAAGAATATACCCCAAGAGATTAAAAAATGACAAAAGAGAATGGGTATATTTTAAGCATCCTGTTCTACCCCCAGAAATAAACAACAGAAACACATTTACAATCCCATGAGAAAAATCAATGATGCCATAGATTCAGCTTTTCACAAAATGCTTATTCATTAATTGACACAATAAACTCCTACCAGGAGGCTTTGTCAAGAAGCCTGTGAATAACTCAGCAGGGTAAAGTTGAGGAGTAAATGAAATAAAATTGAAGATTAAGAGAGTTTTTCTTTTCGAAAACACTTTGCAAATCTTTGAACATCCCCTGAGCTCCTATTTACCAGTTCCACTTGACCAGATCACCTGAAATTCCTTAAATGCTCAGCATGGTTAGCTTCAGCTTTAAAATTAAGTGTTTTGCCAAACTAGGTTCTTCAGCCTCGTCCTCCACTGTACATGACTTTGGGTAACTGGATAAATTCAGAAAATAAAATTAATTTTTAGCTTGCATGATGAACTATTTGCTTTACAGATGAAGGAAGAGAGAGGAAACGACTGAGTGAGTATTATTCAATGCAAAGAAATGAATTCATAGTGTCCAGAATTTGAAATCAAAGGATATAGAATTTCAAAGCTTGTGAATTCATTAAATTTTATGTTTTAGATCACAGAAAATGGAGATTGCACTTCTTGTAAATAGATTTAACACCTCTATCCATTACATAGTCTCTCATTAAACCTTCACGAATGCCTGGTTTTATCACAGTGGTTACAGAAACTTTAGGGCAGGTTGAAATTTGCTCTTAATTCCAAAATTCTTTATCCAACTGTTAGATTTTGTAAGGCAAAGATTGCACTGTTTTCATTTCAGAACTACCATACTTTTAGTGAATGGTACCTTCCTTAAAGCGGACCACAGCAAATGGCTTTTAAAAGTTCAATTTAGCTTTGCATAATTTAAAGGCTCAGTACATAAAGCAGATAATAAATTTTTAATTGACTTTATTTTTTAAGATTGTTAGTTTCATAGAAAAAGGGGAAGGTGCAGTGATTTCCCATTGCCCCCCCTGCCCCTGCTCAACATAACCTCTCCCATCATCAGCATCTCCTACCACAGTGGTACATTTGTTACAATTAATAAACCTGCTTTGACACATGATGATCAATCAAAGTCCATGGTTCACTCTTGGAATTGTACATTCTGTGGGTTAAGACAAAAGTAAGATGGTATATATTCATTAGTATAACATCATACAGAGTATTGTCACTGCCCTAAAAAATCCTCTGTGCTTCACCAATTTATCCCTCATCCTTTTCCTGCCAACCCCTGACAACCACTGATTTTCATCCTGTCTCAGAAATAAACAACCAAAATACATTTACAGCCCCATGAGAAAAATCAGTGATGCCATAGACTCCAGCTTTCCACCAAATGCTGAAAGTTTTGGCTTTTCCAAAGATGTCAGACATCTGGAATTGTACAGTATGTACCTTCTTCAGATTGGTTCCTTTCACTTAGTAAAATGAATGTAAGTTTCTTCCATGGCTTTTCATGGCTTGATAGCTCATTTCTTTCTAGTGATGAGTAATATTCCCTTGTCTGGGGGTAGTATAGTTTATTGATACATTCACCTACTGAAGAACATCTTGGTTGATTCCAGGTTTGGGCCATTATGAATAAAGATGATATAAACACACATGTACGAGGTTTTTTCTTTGTGGACATTGGTTTTCAGCTTTTTGGGGGTATATACTAAAGAGTATGGTTGTTATGAGCTTCCCTGATGGCTCACTGAGTAAAGAATCCACCTGCAATGCAGGAGCAGGTTTGATCCCTGGGTCAGGAAGATCTCCTGGAGGAGGGCATGGCAACCCACTCCAGTATTCTTGCCTGGAGAATCCCATGGACAGAGGAGCCAGGCAGGCTACAGCCCAAGGGATTGCAGAGAGTTGGACAAAACTGAGGAACTAAGCATGCATGCATGTGGTGGTTGTATTGTAAGAGCATGTTTACCTTTGTAAGAAACCACCAAACTATCTTCCAAAGTGATATCCCATTATTGTCTTAACTTGCATTTCTCTGATAATGTGGAATATATTTTCATGTTATTTTTCATCTATATACATTCCTTGGTGAGGTGTCAAAGTTTTTGGTCCACTTCTTAAACAGATTATCAAACAATGGAACTTTTACAACACCTCCATTAAAAAAGTATAATTTCTATGTAAAAGAACCAAAGTCTTAGTAAAATTAAGTATCTTGCTTGAGGTCACATATCACCAACTTGAAGAAAGTAACACAAGTCAATTCTGTCTGATTGAAGTCTTATTTCATGCTGAAATCACTATGCTTAACTGACTCCTATTCAAGAGACTGGAAATGATACATGTGTCTAAATCTGACTTGAACTAACAGATGAAAGAATATTTGTAAAACTGAAATAGAAACATTCCTCCAGATAGAGGAAAGGGGCTATGACTGGAGTTAATCATCAATCATACCTACATGAGGAATCATGCCTACACATTACTTTGCCAACAAAGGTCCATCT
The DNA here is from genome assembly GCF_910594005.1 of Cervus elaphus. Lineage (NCBI taxonomy): Eukaryota > Metazoa > Chordata > Mammalia > Artiodactyla > Cervidae > Cervus > Cervus elaphus. The sequence goes on along the minus strand of NC_057826.1, from coordinate 8,915,856 downwards.
AGTCAAGTCTATGGTTTTTCCAGTAGTCATTGCTCCAGTAGTCACTCCCGGACATTGCTCTCCATATTTCTTCATCTGGCTCCTCATATATATCTTTGGTCAAATGATTCAATAAACTGGTAAGAGTATGGTATTTCTCCAAGTTCTTTGAGCCACTTCAGCAAGTATATGAAATCTGGGAAGGGGTTGGTGTTCTGGGAACTTCTGATTTGTAGCCAAATCAATCAGAAACTGTGGGTAATCTGGGGACCTACTACTTTCAACTGCATCTGAAGTAGAAAGGAAGGTCTTGAGGGACTGAGCCCTTAACCTGTGGGATCTACACTATCTCCGGGTGGATAGGACTAGAATTGAATTAACGCACAGGACAATCAGGCTTCCCTGGTACCTCAGCTGGTAAAGAATCTGCCTGCAATGCAGGAGACCCTGGTTCGATTCCTGGGTTGGGATGATCCCCTGGAGAAGGGATAGGCTATGCACACCAGTATTCTGGCCTAGAGAATTCCGCGTACTGTATAGTCCATGGGGTCACAAAGAGTCGGACACGACTGAGCGACTTTCATAGGAAAATCGGCTGATGTCACAGAGGATTGCTTGGTGTGGTGCACACCAAGCGCACATTTTGTGTCCGGAAGTGTTAGAAATGAAGTGTCCTATGCACATGCAGTGGGGAAGACTGTGTAGTTTTTCTAATAATCAGTAATTCATTCCTTTTCAGGGATGGAGTCAAAGGCAAATATTAGAACCAGAGAGTCTCCTAGTGCTCTTATTTTTTTAGGAAATCACAAGGGTTTCAGGAGCTTTCTTTGTGCCAGGAACTGAGGACAGAAGCCAATGATCTCATACTGATATATACAATAACATGGATGAATTTCAAAGGCAGTGTACCATTAAAAGAAGCCAGAGTCGTACACACTGTAGGATTCTGTTTATCTGATATAGGCAAAAATGAAGGGCAGAAAATAGGTCACTGATTGCCAGGGGCTTGGTGATAGCTGGAGAGAATGACTACAGAGGGGCGTAATAAAATAATCTTGGATGATGAAACTGTGCTGATGAGTACATAACTGTAGGGCATAACTCACAGAATTGTACCCTTAAAAGGGTAACTTACTGTTTGTAAATTATACCTCAATTAAACATGCACGTATTCCTTGAAGACCTGAGATGTAAAGCTAACGGAAAAGAAGGTAGCCTATTTATTTGTTACTCTAGCTCTTCTTGTATTCATTTACTAGGGCTGCCATAACAAATTACCACAAACTGGGGGACATAAGCAATATAAATTTATTTGTAGTTCTGGAGGCTAGAAATCTGGAATCAGGAGAGGTGTCAGCTGGGCCGTGATCTCTCTCTGAATGCTCTAGCGAGCCTGAAGACACTAGGTACTACCTCATCTTAAATGAACTAATTATATCTATAAAGATTATATTTGTTATTGAACTCAGGTTCTGCTGCTCACCATTCAAATGCCAATACTCATGACAAGTGTTGATAAAAAGGGAAGTTGTTTTAATCAGAAAATCTGGCAATCTGGGAAAAAGTTGGACTCATGTCCCAAAACCAAGTCTAAAGGTTCTGTTCAGCCATGAAAGTTTTTAAAGGGAGAAAGGGGAAAAATCTGAGTTAACCATTAAAATAGGAGGTCAGATTCATCATCAGATCTGCTGATTTCTCCTGATCTTTGTTTGCATGCTATTTTGCCCACATGGTCTGCCAGCAGTTTGCTAAGGGGGAGGTTGGGGGTAGAGAATCAGTTCATTCTTCAACTACTAAATGCTTCATTTGTTGTTGTTGTTCAGTCATTAGGTTGTGTCCCACTCTTTGTGATTCCATGAACTGCAGCACACCAGGCTTCCCTGTCCTTCACTATCTCTCAAAGCTTGCTCAAACCCATGTCCATTGAGTCGGTGATGCCATCCAACCATCTCATCCTCTGTCGCCCCCTTCTCCTCATGCCCTCAATGTGTCCCAGCATCAGGGTCTTTTCCAGTGAGTCAGCTGTTCACATCAGGTGGCCAAAGTATTCGAGCTTCAGCTTTAGCGCCAGTCCTTCCAATGAATATTCAGGGTTGATTTCCTTTAGGATGGACTTGTTTGACCTCCTTGCTGTCCAAGGGACTCTCAAAAATCTCCAGCCCCATAGTTCAAATTTAGCCTTGTTTGTGGTCCAGTTCTCACGTTTGTACATTGTACATGACTCCTGGATAAAACCATAGCTTTGGCTCCACAGACCTTTGTCGGCAAAATGATGTCTCTGCTTTTGAATACGCTGTCTAGGTTTGTCATAGCTTTCCTTCCAAGGAGAAAGCAATGTTTAATTTAATGGCTTCAGTCATCATCCACATTGACTTTGGATCCCAAGAAAATGAAATAAATATAAATATGAATAGTCATTTATACTCCTTTTAATCTAGAAAAGGAATCAATAGGTAAGGCAAGGCATGGTGTACATTCAGTAGAGCAGAAGTCGAGTTAGGTTAAATGTTACCTAGTGATCTCATTTTTATGCTTAACATTTAAGAGGAACAGTTTAGGCAAACAGGAAAGGGACAAAAGAACTGCTTATATATTTCCAAATAACGCTACATTATAAGACTCCAGGTGAACATGAAATTAGGGGCAGGGCACTATATAACCTGTGAAACTTCTAATGGAAACTATATACATTAAGGTATATTTTTGATATGGTGATTTTATGTAGATATTTCCACATATTTTTCTGTGCAATTAATTATCTTGAGAAATATCTGAACTGAGATTCTCATATCATAATGGTGTACAACAAATTTTAAATTGAGTAAGGATGTGAACAAGGTTAGATACAACATCCAAATGGAACAGCTGGGGCATATTTGGCAAAGATTAAAACCTTCTAAAGAGATATTGCAAGAATATTTCAAATAATGCTCACTCATTTATGAAAGTGTCAGAGGACCATTTTATAATTGGTCAGAATTTCTGTGTAGCTTTTAACCAGAAGCGGTAATTCCAGCAGTGCTGATTCAAATGGCTTTATCTGCCAGTTACCACAAATCCCATCTCGTTCTAGTCATCTGGCCAAGTCCATATAGGACAAATAATTACAGTTACATAATGCCTCCCTAAGAGCAGATAAGCCTGCTTTTTAATAATATATTAATATTTCCTTATATTCACCAAACACTTATTTACAAATTCACCTTGCATATATAAAAATTCAGTCTTAACGCTTCACCTCTGGGCACTAGCTTAAAGCAGATGTGTCATTTTGGCCATTCCAAGCCTATGTTTCAAATGGTTACATGTTTCTACTCTTTTCCTCCCCTGGATCCAAGCCTAAACAAATTAGGGCTAAAATACAGTACATTGAGAAACATCCTGCCTATTCACCCAATCGTTTTTTTCTGACAATAAATTCCCAGATATGTCAGTAAGGCTTTTTGTCCAGTTGGTGCCAGCCAAGCTGACCCTCAAACATATGAAGACATCCAGTCAGGAACAGCCAAGCCTGACTCAGATCAGCATAATTGCCTTGTTTATCCAAAGACATGTGAGTAAAAACAAATGTTAATTGTTTTAAGCACAAGTTTTTAAAATGGTTTGTCAATAGCAATACATAGTATATTAATGCAATAGGGTTAAGAAATACCCATAAACACCATACAAGAGTATTTGATGAGTACCTGTTAGATCAACATAGCTGTGCTTCCATGTTTTATTTCAGTAGAAGAGACACACTGGGAGGGGGTGATCATTAGCACCTAATTAATCAAAATCAAAATTTCCATAATCAATTCTTTTTTAAACCCAATAGTCAATCATTTGCTTTCCATTGTGTGTTCACCATTATTAAACTTAGATTCTGGAAAATGTTTCAGCTAAAAACAGAACTCATTATTTTTTCTCTTTGCTTTATCATATATCTTCTTTTGCTGTTTAAAATATGACCACAGCAAAAGTACTAAGTGTTCATTGTAGCAGTATACACCTGAAACATGTAAGGGAAGACACCAGAACGTATCATTCAGATTATGAGATGAAAAGATAATCAAGAGAGATAGAACTATGTTTACTTAAGTCAGGTGTATCTCTTTGTGTGTGTGTGTGTGTGTTTTTTCCTCTAGCCATCTATTGTAAAATGTTTGGCTAATTATCTTTCCTTTTCACTCTTCACCTAAAATTACTTCAAAGAATTGCACTGCAGTTGTATTCATTTTAAAGCAATTCATTTGCACATTTCAGTTCGTGCAAAAATTCTAACAGCTAAATTGTTTTCTGTCTTCCTTGATTGTAAAGGATTTTCAACCACAGATTATGCTTTCAATCCACCTTCTTGAACAAAAGAACACAAAACTCACCAGATATTTTGAAGAAAAATCATAATGTTAGGAATGAAATATAACCACCTCCTGGCCAGCATGTAAAATTATTTCCTCTAGCGAGCTGATCTTCTTTGTAGAAGGGCATTTCATAATTATTATTTATTAGCAAGGTCTTTTCACATATAAAATGAAGTGCAAGATTGCTAACAGAGACACTATGGGATCATACTAGGTTTCTAAAAAAAATCTAATGCAGGAAATATAGAGGTTTATGAGAAAAAAGGATTAACATGGATATCGAAAGCCCCTACCCAGTGTCCATAGTTCAAATCAAAGCTACACGTTTCAAGGTCAGTTGCTGTTTGGTGATTGCAGGTGGACAAATAGACTGACTTGGTCTGATTCCCAAAGTCCACATGTCTCTCTCACATTTGTGACATTAACTGACTCTTCTGTGACTTTACAGAGGCCAAAGTTTGAATAAACCTTGGAATATGGGCTTCTTCTTTACCATAGATATATTTACCACGGATATTGTCTTTGCTGGATTAGTAGGACAAGTTGAAAATGTTCGCAGCACTGTTTATAATCACCAGGACATGGAAGCAACCTAGATGCCAATCAGCAGATGAATGGATAAGGAAGCTATGGTACATATACACAATGGAACATTACTCAGCCATTAAAAAGAATTCATCTGAATCAGTTCTAATGAGATGGATGAAATTCGAGCCCATTATGCAGAGTGAAATAAGCCAGAAAGATAAAGACCAATACAGTATACTAACACATATATATGGAATTTTAAAAGATAGTAATGATAACCCTATATGCAAAACAGAAAAAGAGACACAGATGTGCAGAACAGACTTTGGGACTCTATGGGAGAAGGCGAGGGTGGGATGTTCTGAGAGAATAGCATTGAAACAAGTATACTATCACTTGTGAAACAGATCACCAGCCCAGGGGGGATCGGGATGGGGAAGACATGTAAATCCATGGCTGATTCATGTCAATATATGGCAAAAACCACCACAATATTGTAAAGTAATTAGCCTCCAGCTAAGAAAAATAAATGGAAAAAGAAAAAAAGAAAATGTTCTGCTTTACTTCTACATGCAAATTACAGGAATAAGGAAAATAACTTTCTGAGCTGAAGAAATGAACATGGAGCCCAACCATAACAACAAAATCACATTTTCCGTCATGGTCCTCCAAAGGTTCTATTTCCACTGTCCTTAAAATTTATGGGAAGATTTTCAAACTGCTACTCCTTGTTTTCAAGAATAAGGTCTTCTATTACAGAATCTGTGTAAGTTTCAACACCTTTCTTCCAATTTTATTTTTCTGAAAATAAAATAATCTAAATATATCCTCCACTCATTTTATTGTTTGGTTTGTCTTTCTGTGAAACTATCATCTCTTGTCACATCCAACTCTTTTCCATTTGCCATAAAGTGATGGGACCAGATGCCAAGATCTTAGTTTTTCAAACATCTCTAGCAGTTTTAATTCTGCCATTGATGTCCAGAATATGGCTCTAGCAGTGCAGATTAATCTTAGAAACTAAACACAGAAGTGCCAGGCAAGATTAACCCTCAACTAGGAGCATTTCTATAAAGAAAACTTCAAAGATCCCCCAAAGTTGGTCTCAGCCCAATTTTCCAACTTATGAAGTGTCATAACCTTTTCTTGATCTAAGATGCTTCTTGTTGAAGTATACCAGGGTGCATATATGGACTGTGTGTGCATGCTTGTGTGCTAAGTTGTTTCAGTCGTGTCTGACTCTTTGCCATCCCACGGACTACAGCCTGCCAAGCTCCTCTGTCCATGGGATTCTCTAGGCAAGAATACTGGAGTGGGTTGCCATGCCCTCCTGGACCAGGGGATCTTCATGACCCAGGGATCAAACCATGTCTCCTGTGGCTTCTGCATTGCAGGCAGATTCTTATTGCTGAGCGACTGGAGAAACCCATTTATAAGGCTACATTATCCTAATTACACATCTCTCAGGCTATTGCCCTTTAGAAAAGAGACAATATTTGCAACTTAGAATATCTGATCATTTCTCTTTTTTTTCTCTAATAGCTACATGATTATTTCTTGCCATCCAGACCTTATCCTGTTTTTTCCTTCTGGCTACTGATTGTTTGTTGTTTTTTTTTTCCTAATTATATTCGATGTGCGTGTGTGCTCAGTCATGTTTGACTCCTTGCATCCGCATGGACTGTAGCCATTATATTCAGCATTATGCTTTAAAAAGTACTGCTTTTTAAATCTTTGTATATTAAATTATTTTTCTTCACAGTATTTTCTTTCTTTTAATTGAGAGTGTTTGTTTACCTTATTTAACATTCTGTAAACATTCAAGAAAGAACAAACAAAAAAAGGATTGATAATTTAGAATGTCACTGTGGGGTGAGTTATTCTATTTGAATAAGAGTGTGAAATTTAAATTGTTTGAGAAAGTTACAGGATAAATCCAATGCTTAACAAAATTTAAAAAGTATTATATGTTATGGACTGATGAAAATCTAATGATAAAAGTAAGTCCAGATGAAATAAAGACACTTAGACTGACATGGAAAGATTACATAAAGTTCAGAACATAGTTTCTGAGAGCTGCCAAACAAACAAACAAAAAGGCAAATGCAGAATTTAGCAAAGTAATTTACGCTGAGAATTAGGAAAAATGTATAAAAGCTAAGGCTTTTGCTAATGTCTAATTGATGACGATCTGTATTAAGAAGGAGACATAAAATAGAAACCTACACATGACTATTTTTCAGCAGAAATCTAGGAGTAAAGTTTTTAATAATGTTAAAATCCCAGATCAATCACTTATTTTTCCACCAGAGAAACACTTTCTTATAAAGGGATGCTGTGGATGGATGCCATGGGTCTCTGTTGAATATTATTTTAATGTTTAAATGAAAGTCTTATAGAATTTGAACATATTAACCAAAGAAGTCAGACCCATCATACATAAATTTGCACATACATATAATACATATAAAATATATATCTTTGTCTAGAGGGTGCAGAGAAGGGAAGAAGGGAGTAAGTATATTGTTATATTCAAATCTCTATTGCATTTTTTCAGTAGATAAATATGTTCAACTTGTAAACATTTGTGAAATGTTTTCTATCAATTAAAGATCTGTCACTTAAGGGGGGATAATGTACTTATCATGTGCTTTAGCATGTATTTTGGGAATATTTGTACGAATGTTTCAGCTATATTGCACGTATATTACAAAAAATGAGAAGGCAATTCACTTAAAAGTAATATCTTGGCTTTTTTTGAATCTACTTGCTACTCTTGTAACAGCTTAAGTATAGACTTAAGAAGCCCCAAGAAGTGTAATTCTATGTCTTAGTTGAAAAATTGTGTTCTTATCTGTGTAACTCAATTAACTACTTAGAGCCTAATCTACAAATAATTATGGTAAACATTCTACAAACTCATTTCATGGAGCTGGGTCACAATGTCCAAATTTAATACAATTCCTGTTTGTTCTGCAATTGGTAGTTAGGTATAGAATAGATTAGATCAGTCTTTCAGCTCAAATGAGTTACCATCCTTAATCTGATATCTTCCACCTACAATCTAATAGTACTTTGCAGAGAGGAGGTTTCTAGGCCATTCAATACATTAAAAGAAAGTCATAATTTGATGCATAATTAAAATACATCTAGCTCCACATAAGCTGATGATCTTTAGCTCTTCAAAATTTATCAAATTATCTAATATATCAGATATGGATGTAAGAGTTGGACTATAAAGAAAGCTGAGCATGAAAGAATTGATGCTTTTGAACTGTGGTGTTGAAGACTCTTGAGAGTCCCTTGGACTGCAAGGAGATCCAACCAGTCCATCCCAAAGGAAATCAGTCCTGAATAATCTTTGGAAGGACTGATGCTGAAACTGAAACTCCAATACTTTGACCACCTGATGCGAAGAGATGACTCACTTGAAAAGACCCTGAGGCTGGGAAAGATTGAGGGGAGGAGGAGAAGTGGATGACAGGGGATGAGAAGGTTGGATGGCATCACCGATTCAATGGAGATGAGCTTGAGTAAACTCTGGGAGTTGGTGATGGACATGGAGGCCTGGTGTGCTGTGATCAATGGGATCACGAAGAGTCTGACACGACTGAATTTAACTGAATATATCAGGTAATTTAGTTTTTTCTGTTAATTTCAATTAGCACAGAAAATTTTTGAAAAGGAAGCTGATTTTTTTCAGCTGTTGATGCTGTTCTATATAGCACTTTACCCAAAGGATAATACTCCCTTAATACTTAAGAATCCACAATGATTTTCAAATATTTACCTGGGTAAATATGAAAATACTCCTACTTGTTGCTATTTTTGAAATATTAACAGAAGAATGGAAATATTTCAATACATTGGTAGAGTGCAAAGCCTTTAACTTATTAACCTACTAAAAGGTTAAGGACTATAGAGAAACTATATGAAATAACACAAAAGTGGATTTTGTGGGGGGATTTAGAAAGTATGAAGACACATTTCTTTTTTTTTTTTTTTGATTCTTGCCTCCATAGAGTAAAAAAAAAAAAATCAATACATAAAAACACAATTTAGCAATATTTGTCAGAGATATAGTTTCAATTATAAGAAGACTAATATCAATCTGCTACTAGTTGGCTATACATTTTTGAACTAGAAATTTACTTTCTTGTTTCCTCAATTGAAATTAATTTATTTATAGATATTTGTTCATTATATATAACAGAATGTAGTCATAAAGTGTCTGCTGCTGCTGCTAAGTTGCTTCAGTCGTGTCCGACTCTGTGCGACCCCATGGACTGCAGCCTACCAGGCTCCTCCGTCCATGGGATTTTCCAGGCAAGAGTACTGGAGTGGGTTGCCATTGCCTTCTCCATAAAACGTCTGAACTCCATGAAATTGTGACACTCTAAGCTATCCTCTGGACTTTAGGGAAAAATAATATATGTATTTACATGAGCTCCTATGCAGGATATAATTAGCCAGAGCCCAGTGGTGTTGCTCTTGAGTGAATATCCCTCTCTTATGTGTTTCCTTCCTGTCTATCCTGCCCACATGTAACTTAGAATATGTGTACATTGCTAAAGTATACTGTTACTTTAATGCAAACAATTCAACAATATATAGGCTTTCTCAAGGGGAGTTGAATGCATTACAGTAATGGAAACAATATGAAAATTTAATTGATTTTGTCATATTTTCCTTTCTGAATAAAGCTATCTTTGTATTTCTTAACTCACAAATTGTGAAATGGATTCAATCATAATGAAAATATAAAATAAATCAGAATTATGAAGAAATGAATTTGAGTAGACAACTTGAAATCAAATACAAATTATTAAAGAGTACCAAGAAACCAAAGGTCTGCCCTCAAAAATCATTGTAAACATCATATGTTAAAATTCAGAACAAAAAATTAATATCTTTTCCCAGAGGATGGCACAAATGACTCATGTCTTTAAACTGTCCAGAAATAACCCCAGAAGTCAACCTAATAAAGCATATTGAGAGGTACTTAAGTTATTGAACTTACATTTCTCCATACTAGAATTTGGAGAGGAATTAATCACTTTAAGCTATGATCTTTTTCACTATAACAACAAAAACATGTGATAGTGAAGTATGAAGAGAAAATTAGTCTCTCATTTTATTGAAGATCCGACCAAATATAGAGTAATCAATAAGCACATGGGCTGTTTGTGTGTGCACATGTGTGTGAACGCATGCAAGTCTGTGTGTGATATGTTTGAATTTTCTCTATAAACTTCCTTTAATCAGTTTAAAATTACCAAGCCAGCCTTCTGATGACTTCTTATCTTAGATGTATTCATTTCATTTAGTTATCAAAAACATAGTGCTCTCATAAAGTAATTGAGATTTGAGTCCAATTTCAACAGAATGTAAACCCAAAACGACAGACAACGTTAATGTAGATTGTAAGGCCAAAATCTTTCTTAGGGTGTGGGGAGCAGTGAGCAGATGAAACAAATCTGGTAATTCTCATCCAAAGATAGAACTACCCTGTGACCTTAATACTAAAAGAGGGCTTGAGTGGAAGAAAGAGTTAGAACTCAACTTAGCAATTTCATTGGACTGACACATTCATCGGTGTCTTTTATGATCCAGCTGACCCACTCTGATGGGAACCCCAGCTGTATTTCCAGGATCTAATGAAGGGTTGTTATGTTACACTACTCAAGTTTGGAGCAATCTTACATTTAATATCATGGGTTAAACAGGACAGAAGCAAGTGTTGGATGAAACTGTGTTTTCTGTTTTGTCACCAAGACTGATCTTATTACTTGCCTTTGAGCTGTTGGAAGAAAATCTTAAAGATAATTTTAAACCTTTCATAGCTTGCCTGTAACTTTGACCCTACAGGATGAGAAACGACTGTGATATCATTCAAGATTATTGTCATTTGACAATTTTTGTCAAAATAGCGAAGATTCCAAATGTCTCTCTCTGCACTTGACGTGGATAAATCTGCAGGCTTTTATTCCCATGGGAAACAATTCCAAAGAGAGTTGATTGTATTTAATATTTCAAGACTAATTAATTAGAGAAGGACTTAGGCTGCAGCTAATAGTTACAGTGATTGATAATGAAGTTCATTTTCTACTGAGGACCAAATAGGCTTTTAGCTGTCAAGATTAAGCATAATAATTATGCTGCAGATTTTTAAAAACTTTCTCTTGAGCTAGCTGTTGGAATAAATAGATGAAGCTCAAATCATGATCAAACCCTCTGGCTATAGGTCAAACTCCTTTTAGTAGAAACACTATGTGGGCATTAGTTGGCTCCTTTTTCCTTCGTTTTCCTTTCCAAATATGGTCCTTCCCTCCCAGAAAATTGCATGCTGTTGGCTTCTCTAGTCTGGGGGTTCTCCATCTGAGCTATGGGGAAGTAATTTGATTCTTTTCTCTTACAATGGACTTGAAAAATCAGCTCAAATGGCCTGAGATAAACTAGTCACCTGGATTAAGAGAAGGGGCAGAAGGTGGCTAGAAGACTTTTACCCTGGGGTCACGACACTAGGAAAATTTGAGAAGGACAATTGCATTGAGCCTCCCTGCACTTCCCCTGCAGAATCTCTACCCAATATTTATTCTCCATTAGTTCTTGCCTCTAAATTGGCTACTGCATTCCCAGGTTATTTCTGCAGGATATTTATTTCTCCTAATAGGGGTCCTTGAAGGCACAGGTGTACTTGGTTAAATTTTCTGATGCCAAAAGCCAACTAATTGAATCTGTTAGTCTTTAGGGTCTGGTTTTCCCTGTGGGAAAAAAAGTGTTCCTTTTAAATAATAGTGTACTCAAAGACACACACATTACTCAACTTACTGAATCTTATGGGAAACAAACTGCTTGAATCTAAGTTTGTTTGAATACTACTTCCCAGAATGAATGTGGAAACTATTTCACATCCTTCTGAAGTCATGGGAAATAAAAAGCATAAAAAGGATTATATTTTCATAATTATGTGTTCAATAAATCACAAGATTGGTCTCTTTGTAAAATAAACACCATAGGTGACGTAAAAATGTAACTTATCTTGATCAAGTGGAGATCATAAGAAAATAACTTGTTGCTTTATGCCTTTTATAGAGTGGATTCCTTTTCGTATAAAGTTAAATAAACATATTCTTTTTATATTTACTTTGCAATTATTTATGAAGCACTGTGCATACTCACTCAGGCATATCCAACTCTTTGCGACCCATGGACTATAGCCTACCAGTCTCCTCTGTCCATGGGATTCTCCAGGCAAGAATACGGGAGTGGGTTGCCTTGCCCTCCTCCAGGGCATCTTCCCAAGCCAGGGATCAGACCCAAGTCTCCCACATTGCAGGCAGATTCTTTTCTGTCTGAGCCACCAGGGAAGCCCTGGATAGTAATAAGCAGCACTAGATGGCAATGATAATAAAAGCACTACCAACATTTCTTAAGCGTTTATTAATTATCAGGCAGTATATTTAAAAATTGCTAGACATTGGTTTGTGGTACCTGTATATTTCATTATGGAGTAAATAATTAATATGTTAAACAGGCTAACATTGAGGCTGCTGCTAAGTCGCTTCAGTCGTGTCCGACTCTGTGTGACCCCACAGACAGCAGCCCACCAGGCTCCCCCGTCCCTGGGATTCTCCAGGCAAGAACACTGGAGTGGGTTGCCATTTCTTTCTCCAATGCATGAAAGTGAAAAGTGAAAGTGAAGTCGCTCAGTCATATCCGACTCTCCTCGGCCCCATGGACTGCAGCCCACCAGGCTCCTCCGTCCATGGGATTTTCCAGGCAAGAGTGGGGTGCCCTTGCCTTCTCCGAATATTGAGGCTAAGTCATATTAAGTGGTATACTTCACGTTCACACGGCAGGGCTGAGGTTTGAATCTGAGTGGCTGGGCCTCCAGGTGCCATGACGTCTCCCTGCGTGCCCTGCCCTGTGTTAAGTGTGTGTATCCAAAACTGAACAGTGGAGCATGATATCTTGTATAAGGTTATCTGTGCTTCAGAAGAGAGAAAAAATAATAGAACACCTAACTTAGGTGTTCCTTAGGGTTAAGAAGATTGCTAAGGGAAGGAGACATTTACAGCAAGAACCAAAAAATGATCAGGATTAGACAATGTGGGAGGGCAGTGTGGTTGCATTGGTTGGGGTCCAAAAGGAAATGGAGGGCATCCACAAAATAGGATTATTTGAGGGTGGTTTAATGAAAAGTTACTTACAAAATGTGGGTATGGTGTAGAGAAGTCACAGGAATAATATGATATTGCAGGACTGGTAATGTGAGTGAGCTCCATGCATGACAAGGTGGGAGTCCTTTATGAAGGGTGCCTTTTTCTGGAGACAGAGCCCCACAGTTCGTGTGCATGGGTGTGGTACTATGCCGATGCAGCAGGGGAGAGAAGAAAGAACCAACCTTTCTCCTCTCCTCGCTCCTCAGTCTCTGTCCTCTAATTTTCTGGGGCTGTTCTTCACTGACCAAGCCCAGCTGAAATCCAGAGGGCATAACACCCCTGGGCATCATCCAAACAGCGCCTACCCTGGAGACACTCCACAGTGTGAGGGTTCGCAGTACCTAGCGCAGGAGCGTAGCAGAATCATTGCAGACAGAAGAGACAGAATGTGAGTCAAAGAATGAGATGTCTCTTGACCCTGTTGATCTCATTAACTGTATTCAAGTAGTTACCTGTTCAGACCATTCTCTCCACATTCCAATTTCTGAAGGAGGACAAGAAAGCACCAAAGCTAACATCTGTGAAGCGTCTACAATGTGTCAGGCCCTGTTCTTTACCCCAGAGATAGGAGGCTGAATTACATCCGCTGATTCAGGAATCTACCTGGTGAAGCAGGAGAGCAAGGATTACTACTATCCCCGGAAACTTCGCAAGTATAGAAACACACACAGTGCTCAGAGAGGTCAGATTACTCCTTCAGGGCATTCAACTGGTAAGAGATGAAGCTGAGGGCTTGCTGCCCACACGGATCAGGATTCCATTGCACACACTGCTTTTACTGCTAAAAGGTGCACACGGCCTTAGGCAAAGGGGACAGAGGAAACACGCCCAGGGCAAGAGCCTGAGACACAGTGAAGCAGGGGTTGCTTGTGCAAGGCTTTGAGATGGGCTACCTGGGCCAGGATTTATTAGCCATTTATTAGCTGTAAAATATCAGTCAAAGTTTTCTTCACCTAAAATGGATAAGCATATTATGCTGAGTCATCCCGAGACACCGCACAGTTCCTCGGCGATGGCCTCCCACCCATTAGCAGATGAGTCCAGAAACTGATGCACAAAAGCGCATGCTAGTAGGACTTCCCTGGTGGTGCAGCGGATAAGAATCCACCTGCCAATGCAGGAGACACAGGTTTGATCCCTATCCAGGAAGATGCCACATGCCTCAGGGCAACTAAGCCCAAGGGCTGCAGCTGCTGAACTTGTGTCGTCCAACTTCTGAGCCTGCATGCAGCAACTACTGAAGTCCACACGTGGCGAGGAAGAGTAACCCCCTACTCGCCACAGCTACAGAGAGCTCACGGGAAGCAGTGAGGATCCAACACAGTCAGAAATAAATAAATAAAGCTGTGTTTTAGAAGTACATGCTACTAAACCCCAGGAATACTTGTGTGCATGCCCAGGTAGTCAAAATCTTGTGATAAAACCACAAATTCCAAGGACCTGTCATGAGTTTAAGCTGTCATGTGGAATATTATAAAATAAATCCATTAAGATATTTAAGTCCTAAATGTCCAGCATTGTATTAATACATAGCCTTGAGAAACATAAAAAAATTGAACATGACTTCACTATCATGGGCTTCACTATCAACTAATATTTCATTAAATTACAACTTTATGGATATCTGTTAATTATGCTCTTCTGAGAGGACTTCAAGTCATATGGATGTTTGACAAATATTAAATCTAAGTTTGCTTCTTGCATAGAATTTGGCTAACTTGACACATTCCTTTAAAGAATAAAACCATTTGCTGAGGCTTCAGAAACTTATTGTACAAAGTTTTTATTGTTGCTGTTATTTCTAACTGTTCTAGCATTGTAACAAGATGTTATTTGTCAGGATTTAAAATAAAGTTTCATATTTTAACTTAATATTAAATTTTAAAATATAAGCAGATATGAAAAGAAATGTTTTCTTTTTTCAATTAAAGATATCTTTACTCCCCTAATCCTCACATAATAACAAAGACACATGAAGTAAGCATAGTGGAAGTAAAAACAAAGGAAAAAAAAAAAAAGAACTGAAGAAGCAAATTAAATAAAAACAATTCAAAAAGATGCAGAATGAAAATATAGCTGGTCTAATGGATGTTGATAACCTTAGAATTAGAGATTATAAAACACAGCTGCCCTTGGAATCTTCAAAATGATTTTAGTTCCTTTTCTGAAATTACATATAATTTTTTAATCTTTTTTTGCTGGTCCCAAGGAATATGTTCTTGCTTTTATATATTTGACTATTTTGGAGGGTAGGAATTAGAGAGGAAGGCACTTTTTTATTTTTATTTTTTCCCTGTTTGTCTTTTGTTCTTAGTTTTTTCTTGTACCAAGATTTGATTTTAGCCAAGTTTCTTTTCCCTATTAATGACTAATTCAATCAGGAATGAGTGGATCAACTTACAGAACTAAGTATCTTTAGATCTAAATCAAATTGCATTTGCCTTGAACTTGAAGTGAGAGCTTTAGATTAGCTGGAAAAAGATTTTCTTCCTCCTCTTTATGAAATGCTCTATTTTCACACTCTTGGGTTCCCGGGATGGATGAGCACTCATGCATCAAACCAGAGTTTCAAGAAAAGACTTATTATTTTCCACTATAACTTTTTTTTTTCCACTATAACTTTTGACCAAGTTTGTCATATGCTGAGTCTATCAATCAGCAACTAGGGTTTCAACTTTTTCTTAATACAAACTGACAAATAAGTGTTCGCATTTGTTCATCTACCCACAGGTCTTTGAAACCCCTGTGGCTAAGATTTATGCCCTGATCTTCCTTGAACTAGTCTTCCTTGAATCACAATTTCAAGTACACAGTTTCCCAAGATGTTGCATGGAACAGATTTGACAATCAGTAAAATTTATTGAACAGATCTACTATCATCATGGATTTTGCACATTATTTTTCTCAAGCATTCCCCAAGAATATGGGGTTAGAAAAATAGTTTTCAAAACATTTTATTAGACAACAGACTTCATATATTGATTTTAATAGTTTTTAATCTCTTCAGCATATTAAAAAAAGCTAAGAGGTATAGGGTAAAAAAATTACCAACCATTCCTTTCTTCAGAGATAAATATAATTTTCTGTAATACATCTATCTTTGAAAAATGAAGTTGCTCAGTACTCTTTGCAACCCCATGGACTATAGCCTACCAGTCTCCTCCGTCTGTAGAATTTTCCAGGCAAGAGTACTGGTGTGGGTTGCCATTTCCTTCTCCAGGGGATCTTCCCAACCCATGGACTGAACCTGGGTCTCCCACATTGCAGGCAGACACTTTACCATCTGAGCCACCTTGTAAAATCATGCCTTACAATCATAATATCTCATAATCTTTTTAGGTGTTAGATACTGATGCTTAGGGCTTCCCAGGTGGCTCAGTGGTAAAGAATCCTCTTGCCAATGCAGGAGACATGGGTTCAATACTTGGGCTGGGAAGATCCATAGAGAAGGAAATGGCATCCCATTCCAGTATTCTTGCTAGGGAAATGCCATGAACAGAGGAGGTTGACATGCTACAGTCTGTGGGGTTGCAAAAATGTCAGACACAACTTAGGAACTAAACAACAGCAACAATAATGTTGGATACTAATACTTCAGCTCAGTTCAGTTCAGTCACTCAGTCATGTCTGACTCTTTGTGAGCCCATGGACTGCAGCACGCCAGGCCTCCCTGTCCATCACCAGCTCCCGGAGCTTGCACAAACTCATGTCCATTGAGTCAGTGATGCCATCCAGCCATCTCATCCTCTGTCATCACCTTCTCCTCCTGCCCTCAATCTTTCCCAGCATCAGGGGAGAAAAAAGAAGGGTGTTACATAATGATGAAAGATCAATTCACCAAGAAAACATAGCAAATTCATAAAATGCAAATGAATCTAACTATATATAAATATGTGTATATCTATAAGTTTTGAAACAAAACATATAATTTGAAGGAGAAAAGGACAAATTCACAGTTATTTATGGATCCTTGAATATTCCTTTCTCGGTAACTGGTAGAAGAGAAAATGATAAAATTTGAAAAATATAGATGATCTAAGCAACACTATTCTCCTACTTGCCCTGACTTATTTATTGAACACTGCAATAAACAATTACAGAATACACACTCATTTAAAGTGTGCATGTGTTCTTACTAAGAGAGATCACAATCTTTTATATAAGTCTTTATAAATATAATGGAATATAAGCCATAAAAGTGTATTCTTTAACCATAACAAAATTACATGAGAATAGCAAGATCATAGAGAACTCTCCAACCACTTGGGAAGTAAAATAAATAAAACACTTTTAAATTATACATCGATACAAACAGAAACTCTCAGGATATTTTAGAAATATTTTGAACCGAATAAAAAGAATAACAACACGAATAACAACATGTCAAAATTTGATGCAGTTAAAAAGGGCTTGAATAAGATTCATAGCATCGAAGGTTTACATTAGAAAAGAAGATAAATGTTTTTCAAGTCAATAATCTATGCTTATATCATAAGAAACTTGAAAAACAAAAGCACATTATATCCAAAACAATAAAAAATGAATTACTGAGATAAAAATGAAAATTAAAAAAAAAAAGTCTCTGAAGCAAAATCTCTGAGACCAATAGCTAATTTTCTGAAAGTTTAATAAATTGATTAACCTTTAGCAAGATACAATTTACCAATATCAGGATAGAAAGTGGAAAATCACTATAGAATCTACAAATACTAAAAAGATCATGAAAAAACTAAGAGCACGTCTCTGCTCACAAATTATACAACATAGATAAAGTGAATCAAGTCATTGCAAAAACACACTATCAGTATTCAACAAGAAGAAAGATACTTTGAATTATTTTATTTATTAAATAAGATGAATTCATACTTCAAAGAAAACTCAAGGTCAGTATAATTTTATTTGTCAATTCTGAGTCATTTAAAAAATAATGTCAAGCCTACTCAATCTTTTTCAGAAAATAGAAGATCATGGTACTCTTCCCAACTCATTTTCTGAGGCCAGTATTACCTTGATATCAAAACCAAAGAAAGACATAATGCTAGTTAAAGCATACCCTTTTATGAAGAGAAAAGGAAATACCCTCAGTAAACACAGCAGTCTTTTTAAAAACTACATCTTGAGCAAACTGTGTTTATACTGGAAATACAAGGTAATTTACCATTCAATATCAATCAGTGTAATTCACACCAAACTGAAGAAGAAAATAAGATCAATTCAATAGATAGAAATAAAAATCATTTGCCAAAATCAATACACATTCAATAAAAAACACTTGGCAGTTAGGAATGGAAGGAAACATTATTAAGCTTATAAAGACGACAGAGGATGAGATGATTGGATGGTATCACCAATTCGATGGACATGAGTTTGAGCAAACTCTGGGATATGGTGATGGACAGGGAAGCCTGGCATGCCTCAGTCCATGGGGTCGCAAAGAGTCAGACACGACTGAGCGATTGAGCTGAACTGAAGGACAACCTATAGGGAGCCTAAGTAACAGTAGATGAAATGGTGAAAGCGTATTGTTCCCTGAAGGTTAGTCACAAGGCAAGTGTCTCATACTCACCACTCTTCACCACGTTATGCAGGAAATCCTACCCAGTTCAACAAGGCAAGATAAATACAAACATGCTGATATGAAGGGAAGAAATGAAATCGACTCTACTTGCAGACAATATAGCTGTTTACATAGAGTAATTGGAAAAGAAAATGTACAAGAAATTTCTCGAACTTATAAGCAAGTTTAGCAAGAGCAAAAGATATATGGTCAATATATAAAAATCACATTTCAAGGCATCTTGTAGACACTAGGTGTTAAGTATATATCTGTGGCTTAAAGAAAGGTTAAATGGACATTTAATTTAACCTCAGTGAAGAAGAACTAAAGAGCCTCTTGATGAAAGTCAAAGAGAAGAGTGAAAAAGTTGGCTTAAAGCTCAACATTCAGAAAACTAAGATTGTGGCATCCAGTCCCATCATTTCATGGAAAATAGATGGGGAAACAGTGGAAACAGTGGCTGACTTTATTTTGGGGGGCTCCAAAATCACTGCAGAAGGTAATTGTAGCCATGAAATTAAAAGATGCTTACTCCTTGAAAGGAAAGTTATGACCAAACTAGATAGCATATTAAAAAGCAGAAACATTACTTTGTCAACAAAGGTCCGCCTAGTCAAGGCTATAGTTTTTCCAGTAGTCATGTATGGATGTGAGAGTTGGACCATAAAGAAAGCTGAGCACCGAAGAACTGATGCTTTTGAACTGTGGTGTTGGAGAAGACTCTTGAGAGTCCCATGGACTGCAAGGAGATCCAATCAGTCCATTGTAAAGAAAATCAGTCCTGGGTGTACATTGGAAGGACTGATGTTGAAGCTGAAACTCCAATATTTTGGCCACCTGATGCAAAGAGCTGACTCATTTGAAAAGACCCTGATGCTAGGAAAGATTGAGGGCAGGAGGAGAAGGGGATGACAGAGTATGAGATGGTTAGATGGCATCACTGACTCAATGGACATGAGTTTGTGCAAGCTCCGGGAGTTGGTGATGGACAGGGAGGCCTGGCATGCTGTGGTTCATGGGGTCGCAAAGAGTCAGACACAACTGAGTGACTGAACTGTACTGAACTGAATGTTTTTTCTTCTAAAGTCTACTTTGTCTGATATTATTAATAATACAGTGGTAGTAGGTTTTTAAACATTTGTGTTTATATTATATATATATTTTACCCTTTAAATTATTTATGTAATTTTTAGTAAACATGTTTATTTTGGACAGCACATAGTTTTACCTTCTTTTTAAAAATCCAATCTGACAATCACAATAATTGGCATATTTATTGCATTTACATTTCATGTAATCTTAATATTTTGGGATATGTTAATAAACCAATTTATAATTTGGTCTATTTTTTTCTTTACTCTCTCTTTTCTTCTAGCCAGCATTCTTTCAGTTGATTTGAATGTATTTTTAGTAATACATTTGTTGAAGGAATAATCAGTGAAGAAACTGAGGACTATAGCCCAGGTAACACAGTTTCAAGAAGCACTTGAACTATGGTCCACTGGACTACAAAATGAGGGAAGCTTAAAGGCAAAAACAGCAAAATTATGTAAGTTTTCTGCCAAAAATTATAATTGGAGTTGGCAAGAAATAATGGTGTTTATTAACTAATGTCTGTTGAGGTTTGAAATGGTTACTAGTTACAAGGGGAGAATTTGAGACCATAAAGTTGTATCTGGTAGCCAGCTGGTCCTGTTTTGAGAGCAATTGATGATGTCCTTCAATCTGATGGGGCTCAGAAAATTCAAGTTCTCAGTGATGCAGGAACATGTCTGAAATCATATTCACATCGACTATGTGGCTCCATTTTGGATGCCTATACCACAATTACACCATTTTGATTTGTAAATGCATTCTTTTCTTTAATGGTTAAAGCACGTGTGCAATGCATGTCTGATTGGCTGCAGACAGGCTGTTTTAGTTAGCACAAAATTGGGCTTCCCTGATAGCTCAGTTGATAAAGAATCTGCCTGCAGTGTGGGAAACCTGGGTTCAATCCCTGGGTTGGGAAAATCCCCTGGAGAAGGGAATGGCCACCCACTCCAGTACCCTGGCCTGGAGAATTATGGCATCACAAAGAGTCAGACACAACTGAACGACTTTCACTTTCATGTTTAAGTTAAATTATGTGTAAGTCAGAATGATTTCCCTATATCTCAATATGTAAAATTTTCTTCCACCACATTTTATTTCTCTATTAATTTTTACATTGATTTATTTGTATTATTTTAAGAAGTTGCTATGTACATTACTATGTAGCTAGAATTACTACATACATATCTGATCTTTCACAGTTCATTTAGAGTTAAGATTTGACCATTTCAAGTAAAAAACATTTATGCTATAGTTGCATAGTGCACATTCGTACATTGAAAAGTCATCTAAAATGTGTTGCGCTTTAAAGATCTTGAGAGGAGAAAAGTAATCTGTCATATTTACCTAGATATTTACCACTTGTGTTACTATTCTTTTTTTCTTAACTTCTGTGTTTTTCTCTGGTAAAATTTCTCTTCAACCTGAGGAACCACTTTCAATATATCTTTTAAAAATGTTTGCTGGTGCTGTTTTGGTTTTTTTTTTTTTTTTTCGTTTTTCTTAGATTTTCTTCACTTGAGAATGCCTGTTTTTTGTTGCCACTCCTGACAGATATTTTCACTGAATATACACTTTGGAGTGGACTCTAGTTTTATCTTTTTAAGCACTTCAAAGGTGTTCTTCCACTGTCTTCTAGCCTCCAGGTTTTCTGATAAGAAATCTGTAGACATTTAAATTGTTGTTATATATATGTGTGTGTATATATATATATATATGCTGCTGCTAAGTTGGTTCAGTCGTATCCGACTCTGTGCGACCCCATAGACGGCAGCCCACCAGGCTCCTCCGTCCCTGGGATTCTCCAGGCAAGAACACTGGAGTGGGTTGCCATTTCCTTCTCAATGCATGAGAGTGAAAAGTGAAAGTGAAGTCGCTCAGTCGTGCCTGACTCTTAGCGACCCCATGGACTGCAGCCCACCAGGCTCCTCTGTCCATGGGATTTTCCAGGGAAGACTACTGGAGTGGGGTGCCATTGCCTTCTCCGATATATATGTATATATAAATATATAAAACACTATCTTTTTCTGGCTCTATAAAGATTTTTATCTTTGACTTTTAGCTTAAAGTTATAGTAAAAATGAATGATTGCTCTTGAACTCCTTAACTATGTGGTTTTATGTCTTGCACCGCCCCCTGCCCCCGGCACAAGGTCATTATTCTGTCCAAAATTTTTTCTGAACAATTTTTTTTCTTCCTCTTGGACTACATGATATAAACACACCATTTGGTAGTGTCCCATAAGTCTTTTAGAGTCTATTATTTAAAAAAAAAAATCTTATTTTTTTCTTTTTTCTCTGTCTTCTGTATTCTGCTATTGAGACCATTCTTGTGGAGATGTTGCAGTTGTATTGTTTAGTTCAAATATTTAATTCTTTCTAACACATCTAACTGATGTTTTTTTAATGATTTTAGTTCTCTGCCAAAAAATATCTTTTCACTTATTTCAAGTGAAATAAGTTCATCTTATTTCAAGAATGTTCATCTTTATTTCATGGATCATGGTTATTACAGCTTCGATTAAGCCTTTGACTAATAATTTCAATATATGGGTAATCTCAGAATTGGCTTAGCATCTGTTAATTATTTCTCTTTTTGAGAATTTGTCACATTTTTCTTTCTCTTTGTATATTTAACAATTTAGTTTGTACCCTAGATATGTTTAATTTTCCGTTTAGATCTTTTCTCAAACTTTTGTAGAGTGTTTATTTATTTTTATTTTAGTAGCCTATCAACCAAGTCTGACTTTGATCAAAATTCCTGTTTTGTTTTTGTAGGTGGTTATTTCAATGTTACTTCAATTTCCGAAGCCGTTGCCCTGCCTCTTTCAGTCTTTCTCATGTATATATCTCTGGCATAGGCCTAAGGCTAAGGTTGCCTCATCTGTAATATCAAGGAATCCCTTTTCCAGGAGTTTCTTTAGGATTTGATCCATAGTCTCTATCCTCCTGGTTTAACTCTCCCCAGTCTTATAATGGCAAGGCTTTGTTATTTATTTTTCTCAGATTTTATTCCTAAGCAATGTTTCAAAGTCCTCATGACTGGAACAGTTATCTAGACAACGCAGTGGGAAGAGAAAGAAAAGATAATGAGATCCCCATGTACTCTTTGGTCTACTGGGGATCTTTTTGTTTTTTTCAAATTCTCTGTACAGCAAAATGTTTGGTTTTGTATTGCTTTCTGGCTTTTTTGTGTGTAGACCACAGCTGCTGGCCCTGCAAGTGCAGTTCTGCAACTGAGGACACCCTTAGGGTAAGACCAGAAGAGAAAGCAGATCTAACATAAAATATTATTACAAAATAAAATCAGAACTGAAAGGAAGGAGAAAGAAAAAAGGAAAGGAAAAGAGAAAAGAATACAGAAAGTGAAAAGAAAAGGAAGAGATTTGCATCCCTGGTCCTCTGGTCAGAAACAGATGGGTACCGCTGCTGTCCAAGCCCACTGCACAGTGCTACAGAAGAGCTTGTTGTTCAGTAGCTAAGTCATGTCTGACTCTTTGCGACCCCATGGACTGCAGCATGCCAGGCTCCTCTGTCCTTCAGTATCTCCTGGAATTTGCTCAGACCTCATGCCCATTGAGTTGGTGATGCTATCTAACCATTTCATCCTCTGCCACCTTTTGCCCTCAATCATTCCCAGCTTCAGGGTCTTTTCCAGTGAGTTGGCTCTTTGCTTCCAGTAGCCAAAGTATTGGAGCTTCTGCGTACAGGTTTCTCAGAGACAAGTTACGTGGTCTGGTATTCCCATCTCTTCAGGAATTTTCCACAGTTGTGATCCACACCGTCAAAAGCATTTATCCCTCCAGTGAATGCTCAGGCACTCAGCCTTCTTTATGGTACAACTCTCACATCTATATATGACTACTGGAAAAAACATAGCTTTGAATACATGGACCTTTGTTGCTAAAGAAACGTCTCTGCTTTTTGAGTACATGAGTATATATGTATAAATTTTATAAAACTTATGCATGATACCAATAAACACATTAATCTTTGTACTGTTTGTATCTTGCCCTATATTTAGGCATTCACATTTGTACCTTTTTTTTCATTTTTTTCCTTGTCATAAAAATACTGTTATGAATATTGTTATATACACATTTGTGATAGGCAATCTCTGTATTCAATCACCTTGTTTATTTGCTTAAATATATTTTTCCAAAGTGAAGCAACTGTGACAAAATTTTGGTCATTCTTTAAAAAACAGTGATGCTTTTTGCTGTATTTCCCACTAAAATTACATCTTACCACCAGTATGGAGAGTTCCCCCTTCTCCTGCTCTCAAAAAATCACTAGGCAAAATTGCTTTTAAACAGAAACTGGTAACAGGAGAAGAATATTGTTTGTTTGTTTGTTTTTGTGCTTTTGGATACTAATAAGTTACATTTTTAAACACTGCCTAATAGATTTTGCATTTTTTGTGAGTTTCCTAGATATCATCTTTTTTGATTCATAATAATTATTCAGGCTGTATTATCTTAAATTTTTTTATTATTTTTATTTAAATGTGACTGCCTTTTAACTTTATTCACAGAGCTATCTTGTGAAATAATTTTTAAATATAGTCAATCTAGTGATGATTCTTGTGTTGTATCTATTTTGATGTCACACATAGAAGGCATTTTATATCCTCATCATAATATAAGATTCACATACAGCTTCTTCTAGCCTTTATAGCATCTAAATTGATTTTGGTATAGAAGTTGAGACAAAGATGCAATTTTTTATTTCTGTTTTATTCAGATGTTTTGGAAAGATTTAGGCATTTAGGAAAGCAGTAGGCATTCATTAGTATAGCCACATAGCATATATAAAATACTTAGTAGATAGCAGTGGTTTTCAGTTGATAATATTCTAGTCAAAAGTTAAGATTTTTTTCTAGACAATTTTATATTGGGTTCAATTTTTATTTTTTTTGTAATACTTTGAAATATTGAAAGTATTACCCACACTACTTTAATGACTTGAGTTCTTAGAAACATATTCATCAGTTCATCAGTTACACCAATTTGGGAAACAGAAACAAACTACTATCCTTTGTTTTTTTGAAAAAAGTAATGCTTTTTTAAGAGGGAAATAAAAATGCAGAGGATATTCTGTTTTGGAAGAGGAATAGATCCAAACGACTAATGACTGGAGTATTATAAAATATGATGACCACATTCATTCCCAAGGCTCACTCAAAAAAAAAAAAACAAAAAACAAAACTCAAACCATAAATGATACAAGCCAGTAAAAAATTTATGAGGATTTAATAGAGGGAACAATTTAAACAATTGGATCAGACCAGTTTTCAAGCTTAAGTTAGAAAGCTATTCATGAAAATCACTGAACTTACTTCCTCCTAAATAATAAACAATTTGCCAGCACGTCCTGCCACCTGCCTCCTGATTGGTCAGAGCAACAGGCATGTGACACCGTGACTCCAGACTTCACCTGAAGGCAGAGTCAGACAACCACTTGGCCGTCTTACATTTCTTTTTCTTTGGGAAGATTTTGGTCACTAACTCCTCTACAAAATTATGAATCTCTACCTGTAGTTCTTCAGGCATGCTGTCTACAGATCTAATCCCTTGAATCTATTTGTCATCTCCACACAGGACGGGAAAAGGTCAGATTTTATTCCAGTCCCAAAGAAAGGCATTGCCTAATAATGTTCAAACTACTGTACATTTGTGCTCATTTCACATGCTAGCAAAGTAGTGCTCAAAATCCTTCAAGCTAAGCTTCAGCAGTACATGAACCAGGAACTTCCAGATGTACAAACTAGATTTAAAAAAAGCTGAGGAACCATAGGTCAAATCGCCAATATCTGCCAGGTCATAGAAAAAGCAAGAGAATTCCAGAAAAAACATCTGCCTTATTGAATATGCTAGAGTTTTTGACTGTGTAGATCAGAAAAAACTGCGGAAAATTCTTAAAGAGATGGAAATACCAAGAAACCTGTATGCAGGACAAGAAGCAACAGTTAGAACAAGACATGGAAAAATGGAGGAGTTCAAAGTTGGGAAAGGAATACATCAACACTGTACGTTTCACCCTGCTTATTTAACTTCTATGCAGAGTACATCATGTGAAATGCAGGGATGGATGAAGCACAAGCTGGAATCAAGATTTCTGGGAGAAATATCAATAACCTCAGAAATGCACATGACACCACTCTAATGGCAGAAAGTGAAGAGGAACTAAAGAGTATCTTGATAAGAGTAAAAGAGAAGAGTGAAAAAGCCAACTTAAAAGTCAACATTTGAAAAATGAAGTTTATGGCATCCAGTCCTATCACTTCATGGAAAATAGATGGGGAAAAAATGGAACAGTGATAGATTTTTATATTATTTATTTATAATATATTATATTTATATTATATATAATATTTTATATTATTTGTGGAGTGTGACTGCAGCCATGAAATTAAAAGACATTTGCTCCTTGGAAGAAAAGCTATGACAAACCTAGACAGCGTGTTAAAAAGAAGAGCTATCACTTTGCTGACAAAAGTCCATTTAGTCAAAGCTATGGTTTTCCTAGTACTCCTGTGAGGATGCTAGAGCTGGACTATAAAGAAGGCTGAGCACTGAAGAATGGACGCTTTCAAATGGTGGTGCTGGAGAAGACTCTTGAGAGTCCCTTGGACTATAAGATCAATCCTATCAATCTTAAAGGAAATCAACTCTGAATATTCATTGGAAGGACAGTTGCTGAAGCTGAAGCTCCAATACTTTGGCCACCTGAGTCATTGGAAAAGACTCTGATGCTGGGAAAGATTGCAGGCAGGAGGAGAAGAGGGCAGCAGAGGATGAGGTGGTTGGATGGCACCACCAACTTAGTGGACATGAGTTTGAGCCAGCTCTGAGAGATAGTGAAGGACAGAGAAGTCCATGGGGTCTCAGAGTCAGACACTACTTAGCGACTGAACCACAGCAGCAAGAATCAGACAATAAGCAAGGACTCTGTGAGGAACTTTAAGACATAAACTGCCCTTAGTATTGACAGTATGAGCTTCAGGATTGCCTTGTGTTTTCCAGTGCAATTTGGATTTCCATCAGCTCTGGGTGCTTGGTTAGGCTGTGGCAGATCAAGGTAACAAGGCAAAAGGGAAAAGTGAATTGAATCATAGGTGGAAAATAGCACTGGATTCTGGCAGACCTTGTGCAATGGGGGTTTTAGCTGCTGAGTGCTGAAACATCCCCATTAAAAGTTACAGTTTGGATGATCTCATCCCATTATTGTAATGGGATAGATTATTAGATGGAGGTTTTCCTTTTATTGCTGGGCTGGTCTTACATGATGCTCAGGATTTTAATATTGTTTTCACATTGCAGTTGATTCAGAGCAGAAAGAAAATGAGGAAATAACTAGTTCTGACGGTCACTGACCTAATTCAGGGTTATATTCATACATAACTTTACCTGGAATTCCGCTGAGCATTGTGCCAAGAATGACTTATACAGGGGAAGGAGAACAATTGAACAAATGCTGCAGTGTAGCCTCAGGCTTAAATTAAATCTGGACAGAAGCAAGATTGACGGAGGCAATTGAAGCTGCAGAAAGTGCCTATCTGCAGTGGGTCAGGAGAGCTGGGAGTTAGAGAATTCTAAAGTGGTCTGTGAATGACAAGTACAGGTGTAGGAAGCCCAAAGCAGAGCAATCAAGTCTCTGTCCCAGCTTGGCATGGAAATATCCAAAAGCTTGCTTTAGGGCTGTCAGGTTTAGCAAATAAAAATTCAGAACACCCTATATTTGAATTTCAGCTAAACAATAGATAATGTTTTAGTATGAGTTTTTGTGCTCAGTCAGATCTGACTTTTTGTGACCCCACAGGCTGTAGCCCTCCAGGCTCCTCTGTCCATGGGATTTCCCAGGCAAGCATACTGAAGTGGATTGCCATTTCCTCCTCCAGGGGATCTTCCTGATTCAGGGATCAAACCCTCGTCTCTTATGTCTCCTAATGGGCAGGTGGATTCTTTACCATTGTTCCATCTGAAAAGCTCAATGTTTTAGTGTATATCCTAAATATTATGTGCATGCATATTAAGTCACTTCAGTCGTGTCCAACTCTTAGCGACCCTAGGGACCGTAGCCTGCCAGGCTCCTGTCCATGGGATTCTCTAGGCAAGAATACTGGAGTGGGTTGCCATATGCTTCTCTGGGGGATCTTCCCCACCCAGGGATCAAAGCCACATCTCTTAAGTCTCCTGCATTGGCAGGCAGGTTCTTTACTACTAGTGCCACCTGGGAAGCCCCTAAACATTATGTTGGACATACTTAAATTGCAAAGTTATTTGTTGTTAATATGAAATTCAAAATGAACTATGAGTCCTATATTATATTTGGCAACTCTATGCCAATCAAACCCTACTTTCTTATTAATTCATGGTAATAAAGGTTAGTAATCTTAGGATGAGAGTTATTGAATCTCCTGAGATTTTTACACTTCCCTTGTGATGGGTGAGTGAAATAAGCTGAGAAAGATTCAATGCAGTTACAGAACTTAAAACAAACTTCTCTAAACAAAGCAAAAAAAAAAAAAAAAAGCACATTTATCTGAATCTTCTGACTTTGGAATGAATGGCTTATCAACATATCAATATCTGAGTAAGCCACCTCTTTTATAAATAAAATTTTTAATCATAATGGTATAAAATAACTATGTTAACATGTGTTCCATCCCTAGATTATCTCGGCAGTATATTCACCCATATAATAAACAGAAAGGCCATATTTAAAAATAAATATACATCTCTGGAGAAATGTATTGGTTGAAAATATTTGAAATTGTATCCTTTTGACATGTAAATTAGAACTGTTGAGATCTCAAATAAATAACATGCTACATGAGAGTCATCTTGACTTTCCACAGCCTACATGAAACTTTTCCCAATTATTTCTGATTTTACTTTATTCTATAGGACACAGAAAGGCATTCATATACAATCATGTGTGAAATAATTTCGCACATCTTGACAATGAGGAATCATTGGATATTTATTGATAGACTAATACGTTCTGACAAGCACATGTAAGTTATAATAGAACTGCAGAATAACTGCATTTTAACCCAATTTGGGCTCTTTTGTAAAAAAAGTTTTTGAAATATAATCTTCAAAAAGTGCAATAGCATTGCGTGATGACAAGCTAGAGAGAGTGATAGGGCGTGAAGTTAAAGCTGCCCCTGACACAGCCCCCTCCCAAACCTGCCTTGCAGCACAGAGTTGAGAAATCTTTGGTCCAGGTGTCCCTCCTCCATCACTCATCTGAACCACGGTCGCTGCAGAGAGTGGCGAATGAGTGTATGCCGTTCCCAGGATGAGACGCAGAGCTGTGTCTGCTCCCAAACTGACTTGCCTGATTGAAGGGACATGAATTCTCCCAGGTGGCTCAGTCTCCACTTATTGACAATGATATCACTTATCAGCTTTGGCTGTAATAAGCTGCCTTATTGACTTCTGCCTTGTCATTCTTCCAGCCAGCTCCTCGTCACAGGCACCGCTGCTTGGCATCAGTCTGCCTTCGCCTTATTGGCTTATTGATAGCTCCATCCATCTTCTTCAAGGAGGTTGACAGGCTGGCATCTGACTCTTCTTTCTGCGGTTGTACAGTCTGAAGGATGGCTGCCTGCAGCCCCTGGTGTTTTGCCCAAATAGCCAGTGAGCAAACCACTGCTCCTCACTAAACCTAGGGGTGCGACAAATTCTTTTTTTTTTTTGCAAGTTATGGAATCATTGACAAATCTTCCTCTGCATGTGCTGAGGAGCAAGAGGGAACTCCTATTTGACCTAGTAACAGCTTGAGACTGTTTCCCCAGGTTTTGCCCGTGAGAGCTCTCTGTTGCACCAACACAGCACTGGTTTTCCCCAGGTATCCAAGCAGAGCCAGATAGCTGCAGGGCTGTGAACTGATTCCCCTTGGCTTTGTACAATATCAAAACCATGTCAGAGGAGCTTTGACAAGATTCTTTGGTACTGAGGGAAAGAAAAAAACTAATTCCTAATACTAAACACATTGATTTTCAAAGATGGAATAATAACAACTTTTTTTTTTTTTTTTAAATTTAAAGCCAATGTTTATGCCTCTGGGATGTGGGGAAATCATTTGACTTGTAAACTGAGTGTGTTTGATTTGAAACTATCCGAAGAGTGATTCAGCATGATGTAGTGAGGGCTTTCATGGGAAGAGGAAAGAAGGATTATATGGTGAGAAAGCTTTCAGGGGTCCACACTGTTAGATATCATTAAAAACGCAGTTTCGTCTTATCCATAGTCGATATTATTCATGAAAGTCATCCAGACAGCATCTGTTAAAGATGAATTAAGGAGTTATATCAGATGCAACCAAAAGTCTAGTAAAAAAGTTTTTCTTTAATCTAATTGATCTCTATAGGAATGTAGAGTATCCCCTGGATGAGCTTCACACCAAAACTTTGAAAACATGCTCTTTTCTTTTGAAGAACAACAAATGACTTTTGGGGGGATGGGGAAGGAAATTAAAAAGAAAATAAGAACAAGAGCTTCCACCTGTTACACCATATGATTATTATTACAGGATTATTATATGATTTACTTCTTATTAAAATATATATAAAGTAAATATTAATTTACCATTACAGCGATAAAACCGAGGCATGTAGCTATTCCCTTTATCTCCAAAGCACAGTTTGGTAACTACCATGTGGCTTTGTCTGCACCTTGCACAGGTTTCTGGTTTTTATTATGAAAGTTTTGAAAAAATAATGTCTAGATATCCAGGGAGAACACTTTATGTCTGCGAAGAACAATAAACACAAACTTCAAATTAATTTAATCTCTGACTATGATAAGGAAACAAGGCCAAAAGAAAGTAATTAGGAGAAAATGGTAAAATTTCAATAGATAAATCTTTATTTTTTAATCTAAAAAATGGCGCCATTAGTTCACTTTCAGGCCATTCCTCCTTGTTGTTACCAAAAAAAAAAAAAAAAAAACTAAAATTTCTCTACCTCCACCCACCACTTTTAGAAGCCTGTCCATTATAGGTTTCTTCCACACTGCTAATATTTTTGGAATACAATATTTAATGTTCCATACTCACTCACCTCTCTTTATGAAACAAACATGGATAGCTTACTTGACACTTTGTTGTATGTTTTCTTCTAAAGTGATAGAACAGAAAACTTTTAATGACTTGCACAAATCGACATAATATTATCTGTGAGGAACTTAATGTCCACAGCAACACAGACTCAATGTCTTATATTCAACCAACCCTTGAAGTCAAGAATAGTTCCTGATATCAGAAACCAAACATAGTAATATGATAATACAAGTGTTTCCACAGCCTTGATAAATTACAATAAGGCAAAAAATAATCTTTGGTCCACAAAGCTGGTCATAGAGACCATTGAAAAACAAAACTGAAGAGCTGTGTATCAAGGGCAAGAATGTTGTGTGTAGATATTTGTAAAAATGGTGCTTCAGCTGTGACAACCTGTGGACCCTCACCTGTCTATATATCTCACCAACTATCACTGTATAGAGACAGCGCTAAATCAGAACACAGCATTCCATTTTAGTTTGGTAGGGTGCGGTGCTGAATCGCTAACTGTGTCCAACTGTTTCTGACTCCGTGAGGCTTCTCGTCCATGGAATTCTCCAGGCAGGAATAGGTTGCCATTTCCTTCTCCAGGGGATCTTCCTGACCCGGGGATCAAACCCACGTCTCCTGCATTGGCAGGCAGGTTCTTTATCACTGCGCCAGCTGGGAAGCAGAGTTTGGTAGGGATGCCATCATAAATTACCATTAATTGAGTTTAAAACAACCTAAATTTATCTCCTCACAGTTCTGGAGGCTAGAAACCCAAAAGATGGAGGTCAGAAAGTTCCATAGAATCCTTCTCTTCCTCTTTCTAGCTTTTGGTGGTGGCCATCAATCCTTGCCATTCCTTGGCTAGAAGCTGCATTATTCTAAACCCTGCCTTTGTCATCACATCGTCTTCACTCTGTATGTGTCTATCTCTGGGTCCAAATTGCTGTTTTTCATAAGGCCACCAGCTATTTTGCACAAGGGCCCACTTTAATGACCTCATTTAACTTGATTGCTTCTGTAAAGACCCTTTTCCATCCCCCTTCAAAAATCACATTCGGTGATACTGGGGATTTGACTTCCAACATGTCTTTTGTGGGGACACATCTTGACCCAAGTCATCTACGATAAAAGGCAGAGCATGTTTATGCCACATTAAGAGGGCTGAGGAGAAATATCAATAACCTCAGATATGCAGATGACACCACCCTTATGGCAGAAAGTGAAGAGGATCTAAAAAGCCTCTTGATGAAAGTGAAAGAAGAGAGTGAAAAAGTTGGCTTAAAGCTCAAAATTCAGAAAACTGAGATCATGGCATCTGGTCTCATCACCTCATGGGAAATAGATGGGGAAACAGTGTCAGACTTTATTTTTGGGGGGCTCCAAAATCACTGCAGATGGTGATTGCAGCCATGAAATTAAAAGACGCTTACTCTTTGGAAGGAAAGTGATGACCAAACTAGATAGCATATTAAAAATCAGAGACATTACTTTACCAACAAAGGTCTGTCTAGTCAAGGCTCTGGTTTTTCCACTAGTCATGTATGGATGTGAGAGTTGGACTGTGAAGAAAGCTGAGCACAGAAGAATTGATGCTTTTGAACTGTGGTGTTGGAGAAGACTCTTGAGAGTCCCTTGGACTGCAAGGAGATCCAACCAATCCATCCTAAAGGAGATCAGTCCTGGGTGTTCATGGGAAGGACTGATGTTGAAGCTGAAACTCCAGTCCTTTGGCCGCCTGATGCAAAGAGCTGACTCATTGGAAAAGACCCTGATGCTGGGAGGGATTGGGGGCAGGAGGAGAAGGGGACGACAGAGGATGAGATGGCTGGATGGCATCACGGACTCGATGGACATGAGTTTGAGTGGACTCTGGGAGTTGTTGATGGATAGAGCATCAGCCTGGCATGCTGCGGTTCATTGGGTCGCAAAGAGTCAAACACTACTGAGCGACTGAACTGAACTGAAGAGGGCTGAATGGAGAAGGAAATGGAAACCCACTCCAGGACTCTTGCCTGGAAAATTCCATGGACAGAGGAGTCTGGCGGGCTACAGTTCCTGGGGTCACAGAGTTGGACACGACCGAGCAACAAGAGGCTAAAAGGACACTTTGGCTGCAGGAGGAGGTGGGGGAGGCAGAGGGCAGGACAGGCCTACTCTTTGTATTTCTGCTTGGATTAGGAACTCCTTGTCAATAAGTTCCCATGCCTTCTTCCTGCATGTTCTCCACCGGCTCTCAGCGGGTCAGGGGATGCCCTTCACTGTATATCTGGGAAAAGAGTCCATGATGTCTTCCTTGCAGTGCCTGCTATCAGATCTCCTCCTTTGTAAGGAAATCAGCCTTCATTTCAGCCTGGTCACAAAAGGTTTAGGGATGGAGAGTTGAGTGACACTTTAGAGAGCCACTCACCGCCGGTATCCAATTGCTTCAGGCAACACACTTCTCATTTATATTGCTGAGAAATAATCGGTCCTTGAAGTTAGATGATGTCTGGATCATTTAACATGAAGAAATCGTGGAAAAAGAAGTTACTCTTCTTAATCTGAAACATGCTGAAAAGGACTTAGTTTGACCTCCAAAAAATGAAGGAGTGGTGATGCCCCAGTGCATTTTTAAACTGTGGACATGATTAGCATTTCTATAGCAGGCATGGTAGAGAGCCCAGGGGCCTGCAAAATCTCCATCTGCCTTTCACATCAGGACAGAACAGACAAGGATCAAATTAAGAATAGGTTGGAGACATTCTGTTGCCAGGAGAACATTCTCAGTGACTAAAATTGATTAAAGCAGAAAACCATTCATTAATAATATTGAGTTATAATAGTATTCGGGAAAATGGCATCATTTAAAAATGAATTAAGTAATTTACTTCTTTTTTTTTTCTAGTTTGTTTATGCATTCTTTCTTCATTTTTAGAAATCATGTGTACACTCAGTGTCTCAAGTAATATTTGTTATAAATCAAGCTAACACATATTTATTAAGTGCCTACTGTGTTCAAATTAATGCACTTGGCTCTGGAATACTAAGGTTGAAAGTCCTCGGCTCAAGGTTGCTTTATCTAATGTTTTACCTTTTTTATACTGTGCAATATTGGTATTAAGCAGTTCATCATAACCAATGTAGACAACAACTGCTTTATAGGAGGGAGAAACAAATTTGGCCAAATGCTGCATTTATGAAATTAAGGACAGACCATGTGGGTAGACAGTTCCTCCTGTTAACTGGCATTTTATAAATAAAGTTAAACCACTCTACAGCAATGTTGGGGTGTTGCAAGTTAAGGGACAATTTTCTTTAGATATCATTCTTCTTCCCCAAATTACTTATCACTTTGAAAGCATTTTTAGACTCTGAGAGGTGAGTATTTAAATTGACTTTTAAAACATTTTTTTTTTTTTTGACTCTTGGCAAAAATTTATCAATTAATTAAATAACACCTTTACTGTGTTATTTTTTTATACCTCTGCTTTTGGGTGATAAAAGATTTTAATTCAAATCTCTCTTCTTAAGGTTAATGGGGGATATAAAATATAAACAAATGGCTATAATGTGTGCCGTAGTCTATTTTAGCATGACGTAGGATCCAGGAATTCAGAGGAGAAACAGTATTATGTCAGTGACCTATGCAAGGGAAGAATGTCCTCACTGAGGTGAAGAAACCCTGATCTGTGTGGCTCTGTATATCTTCTCTCATCTCCATCCCACCCACACTCCCCCAGGGTTGCTGAGTCATTAGGAAGAAAACAAAGACCTTTGTGAGCTCAGTTTTCTTTATATACATCCTTCTTCCTTCTCAGTGGATTTGAACCCTTCACTTTGAAAAAAACCTCGGGTTGTTATAGGAAGGATTCTTTTTCACTTCTGTTATCAAATCTGATCCAGAAAAAAAAAAAAATCTTATCCAGACACCTTCCTCTTAAAATATACCTAAAAATTTCACTGTGCTATGGTTTTGACGCTACCAAACCAAAACCTCCCCAGCAGCTGATTATTTCCATTTCTCTCTTGTGTATTCCAGAACAATAGCAAAGAAGAAATAAACACACTTAATGATGAAGTGTACATTGATCAGTTTCTTGTCTCACCTTTCCGTTGTGCAGTTGATATATAAAGGCATTTTGGTAAATAGATGCCAGATTTGGTCATAGATGCCAGATTTGGTCAAGTATTTAATCTTTTAGTACAGCTAAATAATGTTAATGCTAATGAGACATCCACCTGAGGATCTGGCCCATGAGTTTCTCTAGTTCTGCTATAGACATGATCCTGGCCTCCTTTGATATGTTTGAAGATGAGAAAATGTCTTAACTAGAAGCCTTTCCTTCTTTGCAATGACTGCCTTTCTGGTGCCTTTGCTGTTATTTCCTCTGTTATTCACATTCCAAGAATATGACAACCACATAAAGAGCCTTGCTTGTCTACAATCTTGTCTGTTAGTTCATCTTCCTACTGTGACTACTTTCTCTATTGTCCTCCTCTCTCAATTTTTTTCATTAGCCAAAATGTTGCTAACTTTCTCCTTTACAGGTTCTTATTATTGCCAGTCTTTCAAGGATTTTCTTCTCAAGGGTATGTACTAGTCAGGGTTCTTGGCTACAAATAGTAGAAGTTACTCCCAGGAGATTAAGAAAAAAAAAAGAATTTAGAAGAGAATAGCAAAAGTCTCAAAGGCACTAAGGGAAGCCTGGAGAATCAGGTTGTGAAGATAAGATAAGGGGTGAGCACCACAGCCCTTTCACTCACAGGGAGGATCAGGTTGGGATACCCTTGTTACTACTGCATCACCGACTCGATGGGCATGAGTTTGAGTAGACTCCAGGAGTTGGTGATGGACAGGGAGGCCTGGCATGCTGCGATTCATGGGGTCGCAAAGAGTCGGACACGTCTGAGTGACTGAACTGAACTGAACTGAATTGTTACTGCTGCAGGACGCCCATGACCCTCACCATCACACTGAGGACTCTGGACTCTGTCTGCCTGAGTCACCCTGTTGCCTGCCCTGAAATGAATTTTCTATTCTTCTTTGTTTCACTTACTCCAGGGTCAAAATTGTGGCTATTATTCAGTCACTAAGTCGCGTCCGACTCTTTGCTACCCTTGGACTGCAGCACGCCAGGCTTCCCTGTCTTTCACTATCTCCCAGAGTTTGCTCAAACTCATGTCCATTGAGTCAGTAATGCCAGTAACTCTAAAGCACAAGTTCTTGAACACATTTTATTTCCTTCTTGGCCCTTATATCTTTTATACCAGAACCTGTTAATATGCTGTGTAGTTCAGAACCATCCATAGACCATGACAACAGTTGTCTCAGATTCCTTAAGTTGGAACCAACCCTCTGGAGGCATACATTATTCCCCAAAGTTACACTGTGAGCATATACAGATATATTTAAAACATACACACATACACATACAAAGAAGGTCACTATCCAGAAGGATACTGCTTTAGTTAACTATTTTGCTGTTGTTCCGTGTAGCTAGTTATCTATAGCTGTAAGACAGTCTCAAAACTTGTGACTTAAACCTATGGTCATTTGTTTAGCTTTGGATTCTGCAATTTGGGCAGGGCTTACTGGGGGAATGCTTCACTCTGTTCCATGTGGTTAGGCAATCCACTTTCAATAGAGCTCACTCATGTGGTTTGCAAAGTGGTGCTTCTTTTTGCTGGAAGCTTGGCAGTACCTAAGGGTCAAGGATCTCAGTTCAACTTCATCTGATTCTCTCTATGGGCTCCCTGGCTTACCCTAGGCATGGTGGCTGGTGAAATCATGTTCATCCCCTCGCTGCCAGGAGTAGACGACAGAGTGGTGGGAATTTATTGCATTTATTGTTTTTAAAATGAGAAGTGAGTTTCTGCCTTCCACCAATATTTATACAGTGGTTGATTTCCCAGGGGCAGAAGAGAATCACATCCCAGGCAGCCAAAAAAAAAAAAAAAAAGCAGACATCAGTTACTGGAATATTCTATAACATGAGCACATTATGCAGAGAGAATAAGTTATGACTCTGTCCTTGAGAAATTCACAGTTCATTTGAATAGACCCTTATACCAACAGATGAAAACATGAAGTTCTTGTAGATATCATGAGGCGTTTCACAGATTACTTTGGGATCACAGAGTTAGAAGGAAAGGATCCTGCATGTAGGAACATGTGAAGACTTCACAGAAGAGATGCCGTTTGTTCAAAAACTAGTACTTGTGCCCATTTAATAACTGCTGTGTTCTTAAATTGTTAATTCCTCACATATATTAGCATTTTCAAACCTCCTACATGTAAAGACAGGTGTTAGCGTGGCCATTCGGCAGACAATGATCAAAGAAATTTCCCACAATAGAACAAAGAAATTTCCCACAATAGTAAATGGTTAAATCAGAATGTAAATTCCGACTTTCATAGGTATTCTTGTCATCTAAACACTACATAAAACAAGAGAATGAAGATAAGGCCAAGTCAACCAAGTGCTTTCAAATGGGCTGGAAAATTTGGAGAACTATTAAAAGCCAATAAAGGAACAATAACAAATATTTTATGAAGATTATACATTAAATGTGGATCCAAGAGCTTTTCATGCCTTCCTTATTTAATACTCACACCAACCCAATGAACTAAGTGTTATTATTAGAATCCCAATTTTAAAATGAGATAATAATATCCAGTGACTTCCAAGCTTTCACAGTTAAGGAGTTTCAATAATCTATTGCTATCAAACCAAACTGAGACTCAGTAGTTTAAAATGTAAGCAACAGCATTTTGTTTGTTTTCTTCCATGATTCTGTAGCATGCCTAGGCTCAGCTGGAGCATTCTCTGGGCTTGAGTAGGCTGGAGTGTCCCAGATGATCTGGCACATCTGGTGCATATATGGGCATGGGGGAAGGTTGGGCCTATCTCTCTATGGAGCCTAAGGGTCTCTTCACTGCCATGTGATGCATGTTCTCTTGAGCAGGGTAATCAGGTCTTTTGCATGGCACCTCAGGGATCCCAAAAGCACATGAGCAGGAGATACCAGACTTTCTTAAAGGCTTAGGCCTGGAACTTGAATACCTCCACTTCTGCTATATTCAGTTGACCAAAGTGAGTTACAGGCCCAGTCCAGATTCAGTGTACAAGGGGTCTAGAATATCAACTTTGGGAAGAAATGTGCACAGAGGTCACTTCTGGAGAACTAGTTACCTCAGTACATTGTGTAGCTTGGCTTTGACAACTAGGTGCCCTGATCTGGGGCCCTACATTTTAGCATAAATTCTATGGAAGTCACGAACAGGGGGAGCAGGGGAGAATGAAGGGGTGTGATGGAAAACAGGTGGAGTCATGCTCTGAGGACAGAAGACAAAGGCTCTGTCTGCCAGGCTAAAGGACGCTTTGTCTTTCTGTTTACTTGCCCAGCAGTGATTCACACTAAATGTGTTCCTCATAGCTGTACTATATATTGGAAAATTCTTCAGCTTCTTGAAATGGTCATTTTTCTTTTTTTAATTAGAAGGACTGCATCTTTCTATGTGTGCATGCTAAGTCGCTTCAGTTGTGTCTGACTCTTTGCAACTCTATGGGCTGTAGCCCTCCAGGCTCCTCTGTCCTGGGATTCTCCAGGCAAGAATCTTGGAGTGGGTTAGCCATTTTCCCCTCCAGGGGATCTTCCCAACCCAAGGATTGAAACTGCCTCTCTTATGTCTCTTGCATATGAGAACTACACATGAGTATCAGATATCTGTTGTCTTCATATTAATTAAAAAAAAAAAAAATCCCCAATAGATCTTTTCAAGCCTCCAAAAGAATTCACAAGTTACATGTGAGACTTATGAGGATTTACTTGTTTGAGCTAGATCACAGTTGATTTGAAACTTAGACTAAAATAATTTTTGTTTTGATTTACCATCTTGGTTAGCAATAATAGTATGGACTATTACTATAATTTGGGGGAACATAAATTTTATATAGTTAAGAGCTCACATAAAATTACAAAAATGAACTCTTGAACTTTCCATTTCTAAATTTCTTTTTGTGAATATAACATTCACACACTGAGCTTATCTAATGTAGCTGTACTTAGTAGTCCTCATCCAAGTTTTCCTCCAAGGACCACTTTTGTCTTTTTTTAAAAAAAATTCATCTAAAGCTATTGTAGAACATCTTATCTTCCATAATTTTCTATGCATATTTGTTCCTTTTATCTTATATAATTTTTGCACAGCTACATTCACTTTTATTCTTATCCTTTGCACATATGATAGCACGTCCTAAAGTGTGCAGTTTGAATTTTAGTTCCTTTAAGTACATAAGCAGCATACTACTCAAAGGCTACGTATTAGTCCATGGACGATTTTACCACAGATTTTTAAAGTTTCCCTCTATTCACTACAACCTAAATGTCTAGCATCTCTTATTATGACACCCATTGACTCAGTGGGGATCATTCCAGTCCAGCGTGTGCTCAGTAGAATCTGACTCTTTGGGACCCTTTGGGCACACCAGGCTTCTCTGTCCCTGGGTTTTTCCAGGCAAGAATACTGTAGTGAATCGCCATTTCCTTACCCAGGGGATCTTCCCAACTCAGGGACCGAACCCCTGTCTCCTGCGTCTCCTGCATTGGCAGGCAGATTCTTTACCTGAGCCACTGGGGAAGCCCGAGAGGGGATCATTACACATGTTATTTCTTAACTAAGTAAAGATCATTACACATGTCATTTCTTAACTAAGTAAACTATAGAAGACATATTGAATGTGAAATATTTTAAAGAAATAACTTAAAAAAATTTTTTTCCTTCCAGTTTTATTGAGCTATAATTGAAATAAGCACTATGTAAGTTCAAGGTGTACAGTGTAATGATTTGACATATGTATTCTATGAAATGATTACCCCAGTAAGTTTAGTAAACATCCATCATTTCATATAGATACAAAGAAAAGAAAAAGAAAAAAAAATTCTTTGTGATGAAAATTCTTAGAATTTACTCAAGAATTATGGGCATTTTATTTCTTTTCTATTTCTTCTTTGGTAATGATTGATTACTTTAGAATTTTTACCTCCCATAGGGCAAATTTTGGTAATTCCTATTTCCATGAAAATCATATATTTTATCCAGATTTATTTAAAGTTGAGAAAATTGTCCCTAAAGGTGTTTAATTTCTGCTGCATCTTTGGTAATTACATATTATAATTTCTTATTTTGTACATTCAAGCTTTCTTTCCTTATTTCCTTTATTATTTACTAAGGATTCATCTGTTTTTCCTATCCATGAACCAGACTTTGGATATTTGTGAGTTTTAAATATTTTTGTTTTCTATTCAGTTTTGTTTCTTTTTTATTTGCTTTCATTTCTCTTTTGTTCCTTTAATTTCTTTTTACTGTTTTGTGAAGCTTGAAGTCTCATATTTATTTGCATTCTTTCAAACTTATTAATATATGCTTTAAAGTTTGAATTTTCTTTTTGTTTATTCTTCCCATATGATCTTATTTTAAAAGTCTTAGTTATTATCATTTTTTTCATATTAGGCAATTACAGTCTTAATTTTTATTTGAACCCAGTGACTCTGATGCTTTATATTAAATACTATTTTTAAATTTACACATGATAAAATTTTGGACTTTGTTTTTTCTTTTTATTTTGTTTCCAGTTCTGTTAATACTTCTAATTTTATTGCATTATGAATGGAAAATACTGACCATGTGATCACTTTTTTTTTGAAATTTATTAAATATTCATTTCTAATTGTAACACTATCCCTTTCAAGCCTTCTCTTTAAAGAAAAAAATTAAATTAAGCATATCAGTCTAAAATAATGATCTGACTGCCTAAAGAAGAGAAGACTTCTGAAACACTTCTAAGGAAGGCATTCTTGAGGAAATTCCCTTTGGGTACTTCTGTCAAACCAACTGCAGACAATTGTGCACAAGGAGAAAGTGAGAGTGGTTAAACTCTCATTAAGCAGTTGTTATGAGTTGCCATTTAAAAACATTAAATTTACAACCACCCAAAGACCTTCTTGGCAGTGAAAGTCATTGTCTACCTAGAGATGTGACTTGGCTTTGATTTCCAGACTTTTTCTACTGCTTTTAAAGGCACAATTCACTTGTTAAGCATGGCACTGCAGGATAGAGCTTGATTACTGAAGATCAGAAAATAATTAGCCTCCACCTGTCATCCTGCCAACTGAGGCTCATTTCTTTTCTTGGTTTGAAGAGAAGGAAATAGATTAAAAAAAAATTAGAAGCATGTAATGATAACTGAAGGTGTGATACTTTTTTTCCTATCATCAGGCTAGCTGTAATGATCTATGATGCTGTTTTCATCACATGTTTAATCTTAATTAAAACTCTGGCATTGTGCTTTCCTGTGTCTCCATTCTACAACAAAATGCACTTCCCAAACCAAGAGTGATAACAATAAATACGGGGAAAGTTTCAAGGCAAATTTGACATAGTATTTCTTATATGCATTATTTAAAATTGCACTCACACAAGCATTCCAGACAAACTTTCACTTGGAATTAGTCCCAGAACACTCCAGAATTATCATGGTTACAAGTAATCTTAAAAAGAACTGGAAAAATAGTGTTGAATCTTACTTCCTAAGATGGGCCCAAGCATTAACATTACTACTGAGAAATAAGGTTAAATTCTTCAAAATCTGGTTTGATGGCATTCTCTTTAGTTGGTATTCTTTTCATCTTCAAGGCTTCCCTAGTGGCTCAATAGTAAAGAAGCCGCCTGCAAGGGGGAGACCCAGGTTC
The DNA here is from genome assembly GCF_910594005.1 of Cervus elaphus. Taxonomy (NCBI): domain Eukaryota; kingdom Metazoa; phylum Chordata; class Mammalia; order Artiodactyla; family Cervidae; genus Cervus; species Cervus elaphus. The sequence continues at coordinate 8,874,341 of NC_057826.1, read as the reverse complement.
AATCCCTGGGTTGGGAAGATCCCCTGGAGAAGGGAATGGCTCATCTACCCCAGTACTCTTGCCTGGAGAATCCCATGGACAGAGTAGCCTAGCGGGCTACAGTCAGTGGGGTCGCAAAGAGTTGGACACCATTGAGCAACTAACACTTTCACTTTTCATCTTCATGTTAAATTGGAACAAACTGTCCATGGCTAAAATTCATTCTAATGAAGAGAGGGAAAAAATTCAGCGATATTTAATCTGGAAAAAGTTCAAAGGCTGAAGACTATTTATTTTTTCAAATTTAAGACCAGTTTATATCCAAGTACACCCTTCTTTAACTTTACTTCCTGGCTATATGAATCCATTTCCCTGACTCTTCGCACACACTGATCTGCCCTGACTCCCTGTGTGAACTGACTATACTTTTTTGTGACCTTAAAGACCAAAGACAACTCAAAATCCACTGCCTACTGATTCAAGCAGAAGGTTCCCATGACGTATATAAATGCAGTAAACATTTATTGGGAAGAGTTGCATCCTTGAGTTCAAAATTTTCTCATGTAAGGTTTTATGAGTCTCATCATTCACATATCGCAATGAAGCAAGATGTCTCTTCTAGGAAATGTGTTCCCAGTGAGAACACAATTATTAAATACCATCATCACTGATAATAATTAAACTTTATTAACATAGTTCCTACCTTGTCAGATGTGGCTCTCCAGAGGGATGACTGTATGTGAGAGGCTTTAGAAAAGAGTGGGGTATGAAAACTCATGGGACACCTGACCAGGGCCAGCGCCTGAGAGGCTAAAGACCGTGCTAAAGCCCTCTTTGGATAGGGTTGCTGCATGACTCCGCTCTGTTCTTGGTGCCTTTGTTTTTTAAATTTCACTGTATTTTTGAAAGCGCTGTGTCTTTGTTGCTGCATGGGCTTTTCTCTAGTTGTGGCGAGCAGATGCTACTGTCCACTTGTCGTGTGCGGGCTTCTCAGCGCGTGGCTTCTCTCATTGCAGAGCACAGGCTCTGGGCAAGTGGGGTTCAGTAGTTGCGGCTCCTGGGCTCCAGGGAACAGGCTTGGTAGTTGTGGTACAGGGGCTTAGTTGCTCCACAGCATGTGGAATCTTCCCAGATTAGGGATCAAACCCATGTCTCCTGTGATGGCAGGCAGATGATTCTTTACCACTGAGTTACCGGGCGGGGAAACCCCTTCTTAATGTCTTTAACCAACCTTCGAGAAAGGAAATCCCTTCCTAATAAGGAATAAGGATGCTACAAATCAAAGCAGATTGAAAGGAAGGTGACAAAGGAGACGCCATTAGGAGAGAATGAATTAAAATGAATTATAGTCACTATTTTTAAACATCAACTCGGTACTGGGCACTTTTATCTTTAAAACACTTCTCAGGGGCTATTATATAAAGAATATATATATAATATCAGGAGCTAATCTTATAAATAATATTAAATAGGTGGTTTATCAGTATATATAATGTCTATGTTATCAGGAGCTAATATTATAGATAATATTAAATAGGTGGTTTATCAGAAATCCGTTTAGTGAATAATAGTAGAAAGGATGTTCAAAACCAGCACACCCTGCTTCAAGATGCATGAAGTTCTTTTTTAGCTACACTGTGCTTCCTTTTATTGGTGAGAGGAAAAAAGTGTATATGTGAAGGGGATAAATGAGCAAGATTCTGTTTACTCAATGCTGGTAAATATTTGGCTGCAGTTAATTTTAACTCAGCCACTTAAAGTGCACAGTAATTAGCCTGGCTGCCTTGAGAATAATCTTAAATGAGGAGCCTGGACTAAGATTGCAATGATGCACAGAGGTAGTCAAGCTTGTGCAGTTAGTAAGGATGACGCTAGGTGAATGGAGAAAAGCAAAGTACAGTTTTGCATGCTGAAGACACAAAAACAAAACGTATCAACCTCACAGTCATGGAAAGTTAATCCAAGCCTGGTGAAACCGCGGGTGCTGCTTCTGACTTTGGATGCATAGGACCCCACACGATCACATACTGAACCAGACACACATACTGTCAGATATTTATAATTCTGTGGGTGTAGAACTTAAAAGGCCTCGCTTCCTTTGGGGTATTGTGCTGTATTGCTGATCCTGCTCACAGCGCCAACTGTCCTAGCGTGTCTCATTGTGAGCACTGTTGCCTGAACCCATGGCAAGTCGGGTGCGAGCTAAGAGGCTGGAAGAAAATGCGAGGAGCCCTAGGAAGTGCAGACACGTGTCTTCTCTCCTGGCCGGCACAGCAGCCGGAGCAGCAGACGTAACACAACCCAACACAGGTGCACACAGCCCTTCCGGGCTTTTCCGGGTGAAGCTTGAATACACTTCCAGGACACAAGTAGCCCGTGGCCGAGTACCTCCTGACACGCATGTGCACTGCCCTAGCGATCTCCGCTGTTACTCAGCCTTGCAGAGCCGTTGTTTTTATGGCACGTAGGGGATAGGGCGTGAGAGTGTGGGGCACCACCTTGCTAATTCCCCACCGTGGGCTTAGTCCACATTGTTTTCCTTTATCTGGTTTCAACTCTCCAGATTCCTGTTTTCTTAATTTTTACAAAGTTTGAGAAATTTTGGCCTCAAAATGTCACTCAGACCCAGATTTTGGTACCGATTCTGCAGAAACCAGCCACAAGCCAAGAGTGAGAAATCTTAGACAGATGGAAACGCTTTTCATGACCATGAACGTCAACTTTTTTACTGTCAGTCTAGTTAGTTAAAACAGAAAAGATAGGGAGATAAAAATAGGTTCCTGGGCATAGGGAAAATTTCAAAATAATAATAGTGGAAGGGAAAGACAAAGAGAATGTAAAAGAAAGAGGCAGGCCAAAAAGCAAAGAGTGTAATGGTAAAAAAAAAAAAAAAAATTAAGATTTATGACGCACAATATGATTATTTAAACATCTTAAATAACTGAAATAGGATTGACTTTGAAATGGAGCAGGACCATATGGTCCTTGCCCTCCCCCACCACGTCCTCTACCTGCCTTTTGCCTCTGGAAAGCTTTAGTCAAAGAATAAGTTTAATCAGAGAAATGAGAAATGCTGAAACAAAGAAAAACAGTCAAAGAAGACTAAATAACAACAATGGAGTCATTAACACAGTCAGGGACCTATTGTTCTTTCTCAAGGGCTATAGATAATTTTCTGAGCCATATCCTGTGCGCTGTCTTATAGATACCAAAACACCAGGTGAAGACGTTAACTATATCATGACCATAGTGTACCCAAAACTTGAGCTGTCATAATTGGGAGAATTGACCACAAAGAAATGGGAAAAAGTGCACCCCAGACTTCAAGATTAACTGTACCAAAACCAACCAAAAACAAGACCAGGAGTGGACTGTGGCTCAGATCATGAACTCCTTATTGCCAAATTCAGACTTAAATTGAAGCAAGTGGGGAAAACCACTAGACCATTCAGGTATGACCTGTATCAAATCACTTATGATTATACAGTGGAAGTGAGAAATAGATTTAAGGGACTAGATCGGATAGACAGAGTGCCTGAAGAACCATGGACAGAGGTTCGTGACACTGTACAGGAAACAGAAATCAAGACCATCCCCAAGAAAGAGAAATGCAAAAAGCAAAATGGCTGTCTGAGAAGGCCTTACAAATGGCTGTGAAAAGAAAAGAAGCAAAAAGCAAAGGAGAAAAGGAGAGATATTCCCATTTGAATGCAGAGTTCCAAAGAATAGCCAGGAGAGATAAGAAAGTCTTCTTCAGTGACCAATGCAAAGAAATAGAGGAAAACAATAGAATGGGAAAGACTAGAGATCTCTTCAAGAAAATTAGAGATACCAAGGGAAATTTTCATGCAAAGAGGGGCTCCATAAAGGACAGAAATGGTATGGATCTGACAGAAGCAGAAGATATTAAGAAGAAGTGGCAAGAATAGACAGAAAAGTTGTACAAAAAAGATCTTCATGACCCAGATAATCACGGTGGTGTGATCACTCACCTAGCGCCTGACATCCTGGAATGTGAAGACAAGAGGGCCTTAGGAAGCATCACTATGAACAAAGCTAGTGGAGGTGATGGAATTCCAGTTGCGCTATTTCAAATCCTAAAAGATGATGCTGTGAAAGTGCTGCACTCAATATGCCAGCAAATTTGGAAAACTCAGCAGTGGCCACAGGACTGGAAAAGGTCAGTTTTCAGTCCAATCCTAAAGAGAGACAATGCCAAAGAATGCTCAAACTACTGCACAATTGCACTCATCTCACATGCTAATAAAGTAATGCTCAAATTTTTCCAAGCCAGGCTTCAGCAATATGTAAAATTCCAGATGTTCAAGCTGGTTTTAGAAAAGGCAGAGGAACCAGAGATCAAATTGCCAACATGCGCTGGATCATCGAAAAAGAAAGACTTCCAGAAAAACATATATTTCTGCTTTATTGACTATGCCAAAGCCTTTGATTGTGTGGATCACAATAAACTGGAAAATTCTGAAAGAGATGGGAATACCAGACCAACTGACCTGCCTCTTGAGAAACCTGTATGCAGGTCAGGAAGCAACAGTTAGAACTGGACAGGGAACAATAGACTGGTTCCAAATAGGAAAAGGAGTACATCAAGGCTGTATATTGTCACCCTGCTTATTTAACTTACATGCAGAGTATATCATGAAAAATGTTGGACTGGAGGAAGCACAAGCTGGAATCAAGATTGCCAGGAGAAGTATCAATAACCTCGGATATGCAGATGACACCACCCTTATGGCAGAATTAAAGCGCCTCTTGATGAAAGTGAAAGAGGAGAGTGAAAAGGTTGGCTTAAAGCTCAACATTCAGAAAACTAAGATCATGGCATCCGGTCCCATCACTTCATGGCAAATAGATGGGGAAACAGTGGCTGACTTTATTTTTCTGGGCTCCACAATCACTGCAGATGGTGATTGCAGCCATGAAATTAAAAGATGCTTACTCCTTGGAAGGAAAGTGATGACCAACCTAGACAGCATATTAAAAGCATAGTCATTACTTTGTCAACAAAGTTCCATCTAGTCAAGGCTATCATTTTTCCAGTAGTCATGTATGGATGTGAGAGTTGGACTATTAGGAAAACTGAGTGCTAAAGAATTGCTGCTTTTGAACTGTGGTGTTGGAGAAGACTTGAGAGTCCCTTGGACTGCAAGGAGATCCAACCAGTCCATCCTAAAGGAGATCAGTCCTGGGTGTTCATTGGAAGGACTGATGCTGAAGCTAAAACTCCAATACTTTGGCCACCTGATGCGAAGAGCTGACTCATTGGAAAAGACCCTGATGCTGGGAAAGATTGAAGGCATGAGGAGAAGGGGACGACAGAGGGTGAGATGGTTGGATGGCATCACCAACTCAATGGACATGAGTTTGTGCAAGCTCTGGGAGTTGGTGATGGACAGGGAGGCCTGGTGTGCTGCAGTTCATGGGGTCACAAAGAGTCGGACATGACTGAGGGACTGAACTGAACTGAACTGAACTGAAAACAATCAAGATGATGCTAGTCAAACCACTGAAGACCAATTGATTAGCATCATTAGGGATGACTGCGCTGTTTATTCATGTAACTGCACCCCCCCACCCCGATCCTGTCTATAAAAGCTCTCAACCCCTGCTGGTCAAGGTTGGGGCAGGGAGTTGGCCTTTGGACAGATATCCACCATCCTCCCCGTCAGATGCCAGCATCTGAAATAAGCAAACTTTTCTTTCCACCAACATGGCCTGCTTGTTGGCTTTTGAGCGGCAAGCAGCCGGACCCCCTGCCTCCACCCGACACATATCTCTTTTTGGTAACAGCTTCCAAACTACTACTCATTTTTGGTTTCCATGAACCAATCTGACATTCTGTGTAGAAAGAAAGCAGTTTTAAGTGATTGATTTATGTTTTTAATGCTAAGGCTTCCGGTCATCCCCTCAAAGTCAATTGTAAAAAGGAGGCTGAGGAGGAGAAAAGGATGGAGAATGAAAGGAAAGGATGCATCAGAAAAAAATACAAAGTTTTACTCTATATCATGAACTTCACATTTCAAATAATTAGTTGCTTGTGAACTCAAAATTGGGAACCATGAGAACACCTAAGATGGGGACATGGTTACTTCTGTCCTTCCTTTCTTTTTTTTTTTTTCCTTCCTTTCTTTTGAGCTCTAATAGTTTCCAAGATTTGAAGCAGTTCTTAAACACACACACACACACACACACACACACACACACACAGAGTAATCTTCCATTGTTCAAGCAATCTTGACTCACACATCATGTATACTTAGGTCACTTGGCAAGTCTCCCAGCTGTAAACTGTATGGTAGTCAGAGAAGGAATATTTGATACTAGAGAGAAATTGGCCCAAAGAGGAGGGTTTAATGCCAAGAGGAGGAGGAGACCCCCCAAGTCTTTAGAAACTGGCCAGGAAAGTATCTTCTTTTCTCTCCAGGGTTTGTGTCCTATTCATGTGTTCCTCTGTTCCCGAGTCTTGCTTCCCATCCTCTGCTACTGTTACCTCTCTTGGGAGGCAGTGTGGGCTGCTGTTTCTAGGAAGATGGAGGTTTCACCTTTGACAGTGAGTCTTTTGCAAAGCTGATGTTTATTGTTATATCTCTTTGTAGAATATTTCTTTTGAAATTCTCTATCAACTTTTTGTTGAGAGTCACCAGTATTTGAAAACTTGTTTTGTGCCAATTAGATCACAGTTTGGCCACATTCTCTAGAGACTAACTGACCTTTAAGGAAGCTTGTCCTCCTAATAGTATAGCTCATAGTTTCCATTAATGTACTGGAGTTAAGTGATCTTCAAGAGATACTAGATCTCACGGTGAGAGCAGCTGAACTTAATTTACTATGTGTCAAAACAAAGGCTCCGAAAGAGTTGATGTGCTGAGGCTCCTTAGAAATTTTTATCAATGGCAACAGGAAGGAGTGGTGAAATTATTGTGATATGCATTTTGCAAACTCCATCTGGATTAGAGAAAGGCAGTGTTTTCCTGTAGACAGGCAGATAATCCATGAAGCTAATTAAGCTTAAATTTTGATATACTCATTTGCGTGGGTCATTCCTAGGCTGTATAAAAATGTTTGGATTTGTAATTTCACATTTGTTATACAGTGGGTCTCTGTTAAGATCTGGATGTTTGGGTCCTCGCCAAAATTCATGTGATGAAATCTGAACCCTCAATGATAATGGTAGTAAGAGGTGGGATCTTTGAGAGATGCTTAAGTCATGAGGGTAGAATCTCTTGAAGGTAGAACCTTGTAAATGGGATTAGTGCCTTTATAAAAGAGGCTCCAGAGAGATCTCCAGCCTGTTTCAACATGTGAGAACACAGAGAGAGGGGATTGGCAAGGAAACATCCCCTCACCAGAGGCAATGATCCTGGCAACTTGATTTTAGACTTGCAGTATCCAGAACTGTGGGAAAGAAATTTCTCTTGTTCTTAAGTTACTCAATCAATATTCATTCATTGATTATATTAACTAACAACTCAAAGAACTAAGATGGTTTCCAAAGTTGTATAAGTTATATGTAGGGGTAATGGATTTGGCAAAAAGAGCAATAAAATAACCAATCAGGCAAAAAAAAAAAAAAAAAATCAGGCTGCCTAGTTAAATTTGAATTTCAAACAATGAGTATTTTTATAATATAATTATATCCCATTAAATATTCATTATGGTTATTTAGGGATGTTCTTCTATTAAAATATTATCCATTGTTGAGCTGATAACATTCAAGTCTCTAGAGGATCAGTACTGAGCAAAACAGACAAATCCTCTTTTCCAATGGAATTTATAGACAAAAAGTCGATAAGTAAAATATATAGTGTTTCTGAGGTTGATTTTATTTCTTTTTTTCTTTTTACCTTTTCTTTTCTTTTTTTTTTTTTCATTTATTTTTATTAGTTGGAGGCTAATTACTTTACAATATTGTAGTAGGTTTTGTCATACATTGACATGAATCAGCCATGGATTTACATGTATTCCCCATCCTGTTCCCCCCTCCCACCTCCCTCTCTACCCGATCTCTCTGGTTCTTCCCAGTGCACCAGGCCCGAGCACTTGTCTCATGCATCCAACCTGGGCTGGAGATCTGTTTCACCCTAGATAATATACATGTTTCGATGCTGTTCTCTCGAAACATCCCACCCTCGCCTTCTCCCACAGAGTCCAAAAGTCTGTTCTGTACATCTGTGTCTCTTTTTCTGTTTTGCATATAGGGTTATCGTTACCATCTTTCTAAATTCCATATATATGTGTTAGTATGCTGTAATTGTCTTTATCTTTCTGGTTTACTTCACTCATAAGCCAAGTGTTTCCCTGTAGTTGAAAGATAAAAGGAGGAGAAGAAGGGGAGGAATAAATTTGGAAGAAATATGGAGGCAATATGAAAAGGAGAATTTTTCTTTAATTAGTTTTACATTTTTAAGTTTTTGAGCTACCAAAAAAAAATGAAAAGATAATACAGAGGATTTCTTCCCATTTTATATTGATATTTCTAAATGTAACCACATGCATCTACATTAAGTTAAACTTCATAAGAAATTTGCAACTCTGAACTCTTATTGCATAGATGATGCTAGACCCTCCTTCTTTTGCTTATCTGCAAATTCCTGTTCCCATGGTAGGATAGCTGGTTCTCACCACCTGCCATTTATTTACCTATATTTTTCAATAGGTAAATATGTATATATATATATACATATGTAAAAATTTTAGAATTGCTAACCAGTACCACTCCCTCAGATACAGTGGTTATGTGGTCATGTGCGGCTCCCTTTGACTTTAGGCCTTTAGTCTGACAGAATTTACCCATTTCTAGTTTCTGGCGGCAGACTCCAGGTACACAAGCTTCAGCAGTTGCCGCGCACAGGCTCAGTAGTGGTACACCGGCTTCGTTGCCAAGAAGTTGCCAGTGAAGTTCCTTGGGTCAGCGCCGTCCCCCACGCTGCCCTTGCTGAGGTTGTCTCACGCGTCTGAAATACAGCTAGAGTTTTTGGCCATGTTCATGTACCTTCCTGGGCTCCCCTGACTTCTCAATTTGCATATATTAACATCTTGCTCTTAGTGCTTTAAAGTTCTGAGAGTTTTGATAAATTCACAATGTCATGTGTCCAACAACCTGGTGTCATCTTTTTACTGCCCCCCAAATCCCCTGTGTTTCACCTACTCATGTCTACCCTTTCCCCAGCCCCTGGCAACCAAAAATCATTTTACCCTCTTAATAGTTTTGCATTTCTGGAATGTCAAATAATTGAAATCACACAGTATGCAGCGTTTTTTGTTCCCTTAGAAATAGGCATTTAAGTTTCCTTCTTGCCTATTTGTGGCTTGATAAATCATGTCCCTTCAACACTGATACTATTTCATTGCATGGATTTACCATAGTCTATTCATTTAATGACTGAAAGATATCTTGGTTGTTTCCAGTTTTCTGTGATTATAAATAAACTTCCTGTAAACATTCAACAGCAGATTTTTGTGTAAATGTAATTTTCAACTGAATTGAATAAATACCCAGGAGCACAGTTACTGGATCATATGATAAGATTATGTTCAGGTGTGTAAAACTCTAGCAAACACTTCCAAAAGGGCTGTGTTATTTTGAATTCCTACCAGCAATGAATGAGAGTTCCTATTGCTCCTTTCATTTTCTTTTTTTTAATTTTAGCTATTCTGATAGGTATACTGTGGCATCTCATTGTTGCTTTAATTTGTAATCCCTTCCTGACAAATGATATTGTGCAATTTTCATTATGCTTACAAAATCAGAGTTTTAATAGATACTTTTAAGAGGTGATTTTTAAAAATAGAGGGAAAGCAAAGCACAATAAACTCCAGCCTCCAGAATTTTCCCCTAACATCTGTGAAGGTAGAGAAGTAAGTGACAGATATCAACCCAACAAAAAATTCTGTACATTTTAACCTGTCCTGAGGCCAAGTCCTCATAGATGCAGAAAAGGGCAATTCTATTTAAATAGTGATGGGTGGCTTAGGCTAAAGTGATTTGATACAAAATGGTTACCCAAGGTTTTATTTGAGTGCTTAGAAAAGACTGTCTAAAAGAGGAGTCCATGGACTTCTCTAGTGGTCCAGTGATTGAGAATTTGCCTGCAGTGCAGGAGACATGGGTTCAATTCCTAGTCTGGGAATATTCCAACATGCCAAAGGGCAATTAAGCCTATGTACCATGACGGCTGAGCCCGGGTGCTTTTAAGGGCCTGTGCTCTGCAACAAGAGAAGCCACTGCAATGAGAAGCCCCTGCACCACGGTGAAGAGTACCCCCTGCTTGCCACAACTCGAGAAAGCCCGTGAGCAGCAGTGAAGACCCAGGGAAGCCACACATAACTTAGGGGGAAACAAGCCTTTAACAAATAAATTAGAAAATAAAAAAATAAAGGAGGATTCCATGCCGTTAGTCCTTAAACCAACATTAGTATCTATGAAACACTTACTCTGTGCCAAGTGGTATGTACTGATACAAGCAAAACGCCGAGAGACCCTAGACGGTAGACTCTCTGCTTATCTTCATTTCTGTTGACAAAAATTCAGAAACAACTGAGCATCTCATCTAAAATCCACGGCAATGTATGGGAAAGCCCGGATGTGCAATAGCAATTTGACGGCAGAATTTGGTTTCTTAATCAGTTCAGCATATCATCTATCTCACAGAGCTTATCCTGTCAGAAATCAAGAGGAAAAGAAGAGAAAAATAATGAAAAGGAAGACCTTTCTTGTAAGTGGAATCATCTTCATCTCTTGAAAGAAGACCTCTTTTGCACACTAAGTTAAAAGTGTATGACAAAAACCCATGTCTTTGTGATTATACGAATCTAGGACTTTAGGTGTGGAAGAAATCTTAGCGGTCACCTTGAAGTTTTTCGTTTTACAAATGAGGACCTTTAAGCCAGAAGTATTGCCTTCCTGACCCCCGACTGACAGTACTGTGCTGAGAGCCGTAATAGGTCTTCAGACCCAGTGCCACTTTCACAGCATCAATATTTTTCCATATGATCATTACAAAAAAATTATACAATAAATATATTTTCTTTTCTTTTTTTTTTTCTGGTCAACCTGCCATTTTTCGACCAAAGCCTCAAAGTGCATTAATGGGAGGGTAGAGTCCAGGACTCCACTTGCGTTTTTCACCTCTGTTACATCAAGTAAATATATGCAAGGAAGCCATCTGTGTGCCTAGCTGCTATCATAATCCCTTTAGCTAATGCTCACTTCATTTAAAAAGAAATGATTCTCTTCCTTCTAAAGGAAGTCATGGAAATCTGACTAGCAGAGAGTATTTCTGCTTTTTTTCCTCCAAGTGACACAAACAGCAATGCCACAGTAATTTGGTCTTGATTACTACAATATCAAAGGAAAACTCTTTTGAACAGGGTTGCATTTTTTTCTAAGAGATCTGAGGGAAGGTGATAGCTAACTCCACACTTTTAATTCCTTGGTGTGCATACTGGTCTCAGTATGAGACTAGAAAATGAAAGAGAGATAACTGGAAATAATGTGTGCAATTATTTTGTTATTAAGATTTTATTGGTGGTGTAAGGACAGGAGAAAGTAGCTAAGAAAACAAAGCTCAAGTGAATTCCAATTCATAGCTTTTATAGCATTTGATAAATCTTCCTGGGAAGTAAAACATAGCTAGGGAATCCTTTCAGTTTGTTTTGTAAATGAGAAAGTATATTGGAGCCTAATTAAAAGCGTTAATAATATAATTAATGCAATTTTGAATGTATCTATCACTAGATATTAATTATCTTGTAGTCACTAGAAGAGATAACAATTATATTGTTCTCTGAGATTAGCGTGGTGTACATCTCCTGAATATGAATGCTGTTGAACTAAAATAAATTGGTTACCAAACTAAATATTAAAAAAAAAAGATGTCTTTGTTAATACTAGCTTATAGTGGTAAAAATATGGAATTGCCAAAGAACATGCTTTCTTCCTGGCCAAAAATATAATTCCTGAAGAGTTTAAGAAAAAAAAATAGCTAAATTCAATAGGAAAATAATGTGAATACAATTAATGCCATAGGAGGAAAAATATGTCCTTTAAAGGTAAAGGGAAAAGATATACTTGTTGATTAAACAAGGAGATTGTTAGACTGAGGTGGTTCTCATGCATTGACACCTATACAACAAACCAAAATTAAGCCTATAAGTACCTCAAGGTTTAAGAAGTTGAAACCTAAGGACAGCCAATCACAGCAAATTAAGCTTTTTCAAATAAGGCAGCCACTTCAACCAATCAAATAATTTCTTACTTTGCTTCCTCGTCTTCTCTGTAGGAGTCCTTCCCTGTTAGTAGAGTGTTCCTGACCTCTTCTAGTTTGGTGCTGCCCAAATAGAATAAATTTTTGCTCAAACTCACCACTTTTAATGTGCTTGGATTTATCTTTTAACATACTGAATTAAGAGAACTTTTTTTTTTCCAATTATTGATACAATTGTTTATTCTTACCATCTTAAGCTTTTATAACTCATGATTTCATTTTGACAAGAAACTTAATAATCTATAAAGGGTAAAACATAAATTCTCATGTTTTGAAGTCTCTTCTTTTAAGCCCATCTTAGATTTTAAGTAAAGTTTTTATTCTAGAAGATTAATTATTTTAACTTAAGAAAATTCTAGTAGTGTGATACAATATCCTAAGAAAAAAAAGTAGAAAGTGAAAGTCGATCAGTCACGTCTGACTCTTTGGACCCCATGGACTGTAGTCCACCAGACCCCTCTGTCCATGGAATTCTTCAGGCCAGAATACTGGAGGGGGTAGCCACTCCCTTCTCCAGGGGAACTTCCTAACCCAGGAATTGAACCAGAGTCTCCTGCATTGCAGGTGGATTCTTTACCGGCTGAGCTACCAGGGAAGCCCAATGTCCTAAGTTCTTTCTAAATCCTCCATACATATCCTACAACTCTGTGAGGTAGATGGCATCAGAAAATATTTTACAGTTGATAAAGCTAATGATTAAGAGGTTAAGTAATAGACCCAGAGTACTCAATAGAGAAAATTACAGATCTGGGATTTGAATTGTAGCCTCTCTAATGCCAAATGTCATGATACTTCCTTATATCTATTAAATAAATGTTAACCAAATATTTTGCGAATTAATAAAAGAAAATGCCTCAAATCTAGATTACAGTTTATCATGTGACACTTTTACAGGCCTAGAGTAACAACATGGTGTGCATGTATGCATGCTCAGTTGCTCCACTGTGTCTGACTCTTTGTGATCTCATGGACTGTAGCCCACCAGGCTCCTCTGTCACTGGAATTTTCCAAGCAAGAATACTGGAGCTGGTTGCCGTTTCCTACCCCAGGGTATCTTCCCAACCCAGGGGTCGAATCTGTGTCTCTTATGTCTCCTGCATAGGCACGTGGTCTTTATCACAGCATCCCTGGGAAGCCCAGAATCAATACAGTCTAGTAACATTGAAAAGAGCACAAATCCTTTCAAGTTGTTAGATTTTTTACACAGTACAATTCTTGATTTTAAAATCTTGAAAAAAATGTGATTCCCACCTGGCCCCCATTGTCAGAAAACAAAATCATCTACTACTCATGATTCTCAAGGCTTATGTCATTAACTGTTTAACAGTCCTCTTATGTTTGTTAACCATGTTCCCTCACTCCTGGGCCCCTGGTCAACATACCCTCAGCTTCTGGGTAGGATGAACGTGGTTGGTGTCAAACAGGCCATATTCGTTACTTCTGGACTCCGATTCTGCTACAGTAGATCACCATCTGATCCCATTTCAGAAAGTAGTAGAGGCTGTGGCTTGTAATCAGACACACGGTTAATATTTGTCAGGAAGGACCAACTTCTCCCTGCCTTCTTTTCTCTAAGGCTGATGCATCAAAAACAGGACCTTAACTCTCAATTGTTTACTTCCCGTGACTCTAAGACAGCAGTCCCCAACCTGTTTGGCACCAGAGATCAGTTTTATGGAATACAATTTTTCCACGGACTGCAGGGGTGACGGGGGGTAGAGGTAATTGTGGTGATGGTTAGGCGGTGATGAGAGCCATGGGGAGCAGCGGTAGCTGAAGAAGCTTCACTTGCTTTGCTTGCTAACCCCACGGCACACCTCCTGCTGTGTGGCCCAGCTCCCAGCCAGCCACTGATGCTACCAGGCCAAGGCCAAGGAACTGGGGATCTTGCTCTAAGAGATCCAGAAAACCATATATTTAACAACTTTCTTACTTAAAGCATCACTATTAAGAAGTCAACATTCACAGCTGACTTCAGTGATAGGACTAAAGCCCAATGGGTTAGAAATTCCAGGAAGAATAATGGGAATAAAAACAAGAAATAGTAAGAAGTGTTCTCACGCCTATGGTCCTTCACAATTAAGCTCACTCAGAAAATAGAGTATGTTTGCTTGGCCCTCTGGAAACCCAATGCACTCAGGCATGACTGACGCGACTCTGTGAGTCTGAGCCACAGAACAGAGCAAGCCATGAAACCTAAAAATGCTCTAGTAGGTGTATTAGGATGCTAATGCTGCGTAACCAAGCACTGGAAATCTCAGTAATATATAACAGTGGAAATTGATTTCTCATGCATCTGCAGGATTCAGCCTGTGGTGGTCTCTTCTAGCTGAGGAACAGCTGGGCAGGTCGGCTTCACACATCCCTTACTCTCCCTCTGAGTCTAGCAGGCTATTCCAGGCATGCCCATGTATTGGCCAATGGCACATGGAAAGTGCCTTATCTAGTCACATCATGTCTGCTAACATTCGGTTGGCCAGAATAAGTCACATGACTGAGTCTGGACTTGGGGAGAAAGAGGAGGGACTGCAAAATCACAGGGCAAAGGTTAATCTTACATGGAGCGCTGAAGAATTGAGGCCTACAGTGCAATCTGTTCTAGCAAAAAACCAAACACATAAGCAGCCAAAATGAATGTAAAGATTTGAGAGTAACATTAAAATGGTTCCTCAAAGTAATTTTTAAGTCACTCTGCAATCAGAATGATTAGTTGCTCATCGATGCAGTTACTGTCTGTTGTAACTGTGTTGAGGTTGTAAATTATTCACACAGGCACACTGGGAAGATGTGGGAACCCTGCATTAACGTGACCTCTGATTTTGTCTTATTTTCTGTACTTTGACTTTCTTCAACCCTCCCTTAAAAATGTGACTTTGCTGTTTATTTTGCCAGTCTTTTATAAATTAGGTAAGATGTAGACAAACTGTCAATATAAAATCTTAGATTCAAAGTCAAATTAGAAAATAAAATTAGCGTATGATCTGGTTTCTTTTCACATTTCATAGATGGTATTACTGAGTTACAAATAAGTAATATGACTTGTAAAAATTTAGATGAGATAATCTGGAATAAAAGTCCTTTAATTAATGATCTAATGTCATTTCACATTTCAGTTTTACTAGCAAAGTTGAGGATAAAAACTCCAGTTTGCTTTACCATTTTTTTCTTATAACTATGTCATACATGACTGTTCATCCTTATTTAAATGTCTGCAGAAAACATTACCTGAAAAATGTTGATTATATTTTATTCTTTTTATCAACACAATTACTTTTTTTTTTCTAGTTTTAAGTTTCTAAATACTAGAAGCTGCTTTTCTCTGTTTAGCTATATTTCTGGAATTGTGGATAAGAATTTAATCAAAATCCTTTGGCCATATGATAAGAAGTACTTTTTCCCATATACACTCCCAAAAGCTAAAGCTAAGATAACCCCAAATGAACTAATTCTAAGGGTACAGGTGTTTCTGTGGGACTTTTTGACTGCCTTGCAAGGTCACTGCAATTCCAGGATTATAAGAACCCAGAACTAAAAACCAAGATGTATAGTTATGTGGTTTTACCTGGACAAGGCACAAGGATTCTGAAACAAAACAAAACATGACATTCATTTGTTGCTCCAATGATTTGCCTCTCAGACAAAAACAGTGGCTGTTGAAATAATGGTAAAAATGGTTCTAGTGTTTTCCCCACAACCCAAGACAAGCATTTACATTATTTAGACACTCAGTGTCTCTTCTGACTTATGATTGTCTTGCAATCTATGGAATATATTTAGTGTCCCCATGGAAGCAATTACATATGAAACATCAACATATATCTATTTAGTAGACAGTGTTTTCATAGATCCCTGCAGTGCACTTTTAACAGTAGTGGAAACTAAAATTTTGATATAATGTGTTTTTATCTATCTTTCAGATCAAAGAAAATCCAGTGCTTATAAATTTTAGAAAGCTACGGAAAGTTTCATAAAGTTATAGAAAGTAGTAAAGTGGTATAAACTGAAAGTACGAAGGTATAGAAGTACACCTGTTTTTGCTCTTTGTTTTAACTTTTTGTGTGACAAAATACACATAACATTTACCATCTTAACCATTTTAACTGTACGATTCAGTGATATTAAATATATTATTATGCTATCATCACCACCCTTCATCCCCCAACTCTTTTCATCTTGTAAAACTGAAACTTAATACCCCTGAAACAATAGCTCCACATTTCCACCCTCCCTCTCCCACCAACCTCTAGCAACCACCATTACATTTTTGTCTTAATAATTTTGACTATTCTAAGAGACTCATATAAGTAAAATCATACAATAATTGTCTTATTTAATGACTAGCTTATTTTACCTAGTATACTGTCCTGAAGGTGCATTCATATTAAAGCATATTGAGGAATTTCATTCCTTTTTAAGGATCAATAATCTTCCAGTGTATGTATATGCCGCATTTTTTTTTACTTATTCATTTGTTGATGGAGACATGGTGTGCTCATGTATTTTAGCTATTGTGAATATTGCTACTTTGAAGATGGGTGTACAAATATCTTTTGGAAACCCTTTTCTTATTTCCTTTGGGTATATACCCAGGAGTGGAATTTTCTGAATCATATAGTAATTCTATTAAAATTTTTAAGGAGAATCTTCACTGTTTCCCACAACAGCTGTACCATTTTTTTCAGTTCTATCCACCAACAGTACATGAGTTCTAATTTCTCCACATCCCCTGGGACACTTACTATTTTCTGGTTGTTTAATTTTTAATAGTAACCATCCTAATAGGTATGAGTTAGTATCTCATTGTAGTTTTGATTTGCATTTCTTTAATAATTAATGATGCTGAGTATCTTTAATGTGCTTATTAGCCATCCACATATCTTCTTTGGAGAAATATCTATTAAAACCCTTTGTCCACTTTTAAATCCAGTTGTTTTGTATTGTTGAGTTTTACGACTTCTCTGTATATTCTGAATATTAATCTCTTATCATGGGCTTTGCAAATATTTTCTCCCATCTTGTGAACTGCCTTCTCACCCTGTGGATTGTGTCTATTAATGCAGGATATTTTTTTAATTTTTATAAAGTCAATTTGTCTATTTTTTCTTTTTACCTGTGCCTTTGCTCTCATATCCAAGAAATTGTTACCAAATCCAGTGTCATAAAGCTAGTATATATTTTCTTCTAAAAGTTCTATTATTTTAGGTCTTATATTTAGATCCTTCATTTATTTTGAGTTAATTTTTGTATATAATGTTAGATAAGTGTCCAACTTCACTTTTTGCATATGGATATCCTGTTTTCCCATGGAGTGAGAAATGGAAACCCACTCCAGTATTTTTGACTGAAAAATTCCGTGGACGGAGGCGCCTGGGTGGCCCAGAGTCCATGGGGTCACAAAGAATCAGACAAGACTGAGCAACTAAGCATGCACGCACATCCTGTTTTCTCAGCGCCACGTGTTGAAAAGACTGTCTTTTCCTCACACATTTTTCACACTCTTGCAAAAATTTAACCACACATGTTAAGTTTATTTCTGGACTCTCAATTCTATCCGATGGTATATATGCCTACATTTATGCCAATACCATGCTGTTTTGATTACTGCAAATTTGTAGTAAGTTTTGTAGTCAAGGATTGTGAGTTTTGTTCTTTCTCATTTTACTACTTCTACAAAAAATATCATTGGAATTTTGAAGAAGATTGTGCTGAATCTGTAGATCATTGTGTATCATTGACATTTGAATAATATTGTCTTCCGATCCATGAACATGGGAATCGTTTTCATTTATTTATGTGCTTTTCTACATTTCTTTAAGCACTATTTTATAGATTTCATTGCACAAATCTTTCACCTCCTTGATTAAATTAATTTCTAAGTACTTTATTCCTATTAATACTATTGTAAATAAAGTTATTTTTGTAATTTTCTTTTCAGATTGTACATTGTGCTTAGAAATGTCAAAACTTTTGTTAGTTAACTTAGTAATCTGTTACTTTGTTGAATTTGTTTATTAGTTCTAACAGTTTGGATTTTTTGTGTGTCCTTGGAATTTTTATGGTTTTCTACACAAAAGATCATATTATTTGCAAACACTGATAATTTTGTTCTTTCTCCTGGAAGCTGTAAGTCTTCCAAATGTGCAAGAAAGATTTCAGGGTTCTGAAACAGTTACATCAGATTCTGTGAGTAAAATCATTGACTCCATAGGAAGATAAATTTCTAGCGCTTCCTATTCTGCCATTTCAGACTTCCCAGGTTGCTCAGTGAGTGGTTAAAGAATCTGCCTGCAATGCAGGGCATGTGTGTTCGATCCCTGGGTCAGGAAGATCCCCTGGAGGTGCGCATGGCAACCCACTCCAGTATTCTTGCCTGGAGAATCTCGTGGACAGAGAAGCCTGGTGAACTACAGTCCACAAGGTCACAAAGAGCCGGAAGTGACTGAAGCAACAGATCACACACAGTTCTGCCGTTTTTGCAGAACCTTCCGAGTAGACTTGGTTTTAACATTTAGTTTCCAAAATATTTCTAAATTTTAATATAGTTCCCCAAAATATAAGATGCCAATTATGCAGATTTATAGGTAATTCATGATTAAACTGATATTTATTACACAAATATCCAGGCCACTGAGCTGCAATGTTTTAAATTTTAGTTGTTCACTGGATAGTAGAAGACTCATTTAGACCTCCTTGGGCATCCCAGGGGGCACCAGTGGTAAAGAACCCGCCTGCCAATGCAGGAGATATAAGAGAGGCAGGCTCGATCCCTGGATTGAGAAGGCCCCCTGCAGAAGGTCACGGCAACTCACTCCAGTGGACACATCTCATGGACAGAGGAGCCAGGCAGGCTATGGTTCATAGGGTCGCAAAGAGTTGGCCATGACTGAAGCATGTATACACACACTTTAAACCTCCTTAGAATTCTGTATACACAAAATAAAATAATACACCTAAAAATGGAATTATCTGAAAATAATCAATATCTATATTGGAGGTGGCTACTGCCTCTTTCACAATTTAGGATTTTTTGATTATTTTTTTTAAAGTATAGAAATAAATAGAAAGAATATTCTGATATTCACTGACTTTAAGATCTTCTATAAATGTGTTTTTCAAGGAGAAGATAGACGATTGAAATGAGCTTCAGATTGTATTTTGCCTTGAATGTTTCCCCATTCTCAGATTTTCTCAGTACTGTAATCATTTCTAGAAGGGTAACCCATGTGCCAAAGGAAGAGATATATAACAAACTTACTATGGCATACTCAAATTAGAGTTAATTAAAAAACAGTAAATAAATCACTAAAGATACAATGAATGCTTCAGTTTCAGGATAAGTTTTATTGCATGAAATTAATTTAAACCATAGAACCCAAGTGGCAATAGGAACTAATTTGCTACTACTAATAGTATTAAAAATGTTTTATTCATAAAAGTTTAAAAACATTAACAGTAATCAAACAATACAGAAAACACCTTGTATATAAAATTTTTACAAGTTTTTTACAAGCTATTTATACAAATTTATTTAATTTTTATTTAATTTTTTATTTAAATTTATTTAATTTTTACAAGCTATTTATAAAATAGCTCCAACTGGTGAAAACAGGACACCATAGAAATTCAGTTGCTAAACTTTCGTAAATTAGTTATAGCCTTAAAGTTCAGCAATAAATATTCTTTATGAATAAAGAGAACTGAATAAAGAACATAAATATTTATATCTTTTATTCCAATAATTCAATTTCTAAGAATAAAATCCTAGGAACATATTTTTTTCAAGATCTATACAAAAATAAATGAAAACTACTTACACCCAATATAAATGTTCATTTCCAGAGGAATAATTTAAGTAAATTGCAGCATATCCATACCATGAAATACTATGCAGCCATTAAAATTATGCTTATAATTTTCACAGAAATGGATAAAAATATTATATCATTATAAGTGAGAAAGAAGGCTACACAGTTTTATGTGCACTATTATAACATATTATGATGCATAATACATAGACAGTAGAAGGAAATAAAAATGTCTAACCTTGATAGTGATGTATTATAAATTAAAAAATGTTTTAGAAACCTTAACATTGAATATTTACTAAGTATAATAAACTGACTATGCTAAAACCTTAAATTTGGCAACACTTTTTACCCACAGTTTGGTATGTCTATTGACTTTTTGTTTTGGAAAACTTGAATACCATGTGTGTTTATAAAAAAGAAGGGGTTATTTAATTTAAAATATTTGCTCATCCTACCTAGTAATGATTTCAGAACTGTTATTTTTTATGAGCCTAGTTTATTCTGTACCTTAAAGAAATCTTTAAGCTCTGTTCTCCTTTACAAATAAATAGGCCTCATAAGACTAAAGATTAACTATAATCTCTTGGCTGTCCAAGGAACCCAAACAATTACTTATCAGTGTAGATTTCATTAGCCACTTGCTTACTGCAATAGTTGCTTTAGGTAATACTTCTTCAGAACTCATAATGTGCTAATATTTTTAAAGTTTAATAACAGTTCCCATCTTCTTAGTTGACATTCCCATAAGACTAGACAGTTGGAAAGTTGATTTTCTTATTTTTGAGTCTACTTCCTGGAAAGTAGTTGCATTTTTAATTCATGCCTTTTCAGGCATATTTGTAATTATGAAGGAATAAATTGTATTTGATTTCATCAGAGAGGTAAACTGTCTGAACCAAAACACAGTTGAAAGCAGCAGTTAATCCCAAAGATGATCCAGCTCCTTCTTTCTCCCAGAAATAGTTTCTCACCGATGTCCTAAAGTAAAGACATAAAGGTAAATTTTCTGAATCATCAGAACAGTACTAATCTGCCAGATTCAAACAACTCAAAAACACTTGTCACTAAGTGTTTCTCATTTCTTTTATGACTGAGCCTAAAACAGTAATGAATGATTCTCAAAGTTTTGCAATGTAATCTGAAATGAAGTTGAGGTGGGATGGATTAATGAAACTAGATCTGAGAAAGCCCACCTCTGAAATGAATGGCGAGAAAAGCCAAGTGGACATGCTCCCATTAAAGAACAATAAGATCATAATTTTCACTGCTGTTACAGAATTATCTATGATTTCTCTTTCATTCCTAATGTGACCTTAATACTGCATAATTCTTGAGACCCTATCAATCAACATTCAGGGAGAAAAATGGCTTTGGTTGAACAACCTCCTTAAAAACATTCTGTAGAATCAGAGAATGCTTGAAGAATTGCTCTACAAGCAAGGGGAATTGTATTAGAAAGAGCTTACTCACTTGGAATGAAAATAGTTCACCAGAGGCTAATATCACCAATCATAGAAAAAAAAGGATGGTAGAGTCAGAACTGAGAAGAAGTGTAATTTATCTAGATCCTTCTTCAAACTCCAGAGAGGACAGTAATTAATTCAAGGATTGTGAACTAAATATTTCTCCTAAGTGTAAATTTGGCCAGAGTTAGTTTGTTCCCCTCTGACTTGGGGTCTAATGCCATGAATTTTGTTGGCATTCAATACATATTAATTATTAGTAATGATTCTGCATCTTCAGTGGAATATTGCCCTACTGTACAATTTTCTTCTGTGTCTAATGTAAAACTTTTCTGTGACAACTAATTTTAATCTATTTTATACTTGTAAATGAAACATCATAACTTGAGAATGAATCATGGCTTCCTTAGACAGTAGCTTTTCTTCAAGGTCACACCATGGTCATTGTTTTCCCTGGGTTTAAATATTTACTCTTTGTCTTCATTTTTAGTCCATCATCCTCTGCATCCACTATGAAATCAGTAAGAATGAAATGTCATTTAAATATGTTTGTGGCAAAATATTCCCCTGCACTAAAGTCAGGGCATAAAAGTAAAGCCATTATTTATATTTTTATTAATAAAAAAATTTAAGGAGGACCTTTCTTAACATTTTAACTAGGCACTCAGCATTAAATTCCATTGTTCAACAGTTGTTTATTGTTGTGTGTGCATGAAGAAGGACACTTCAAGTTTTAGATTAGATAAAACTGTACCTTCTTAAATCATAAACCACCTGTCAGCATATTCAGGTATTCTCAGACATCTCCCTTGTCCCAAATTACCCCCTCTGGCCCCTTGCATTTCCTATGGTTCATAATATGACTGGAAAGCAGGGATATTTGCCTGCAGATTATAATAAAATAATTGAGATCTATTTGAGTGTTTTTCAAATATTTCAAGGTGAAGAAAAACTCATACAATTAAGCTCCAATAATTTACTTCTTAATAAATTCAAGAAATAATCTCATCTAATTTTACCCTTAACATATTGATATAGGTTATTAATATACTGGGCACATGTAACAAGAAAGTATCTTACCTTTCTGTTGCTGCTGCTGCTGCTAAGTCACTTCAGTCGTGTCTGACTCTGTGCGACCCCATAGACGGCAGCCCACCAGGCTCCCCCAACCCTGGGATTCTCCAGGCAAGAACACTGGAGTGGGTTGCCGTTTCCTTCTCCAATGCATGAAAGTGAAAAGTGAAAGTGAAGTCGCTCAATTGTGTCTGACTCTTCACGACCCCATGGACTGCAGCCTACCAGACTCCTCCATCCATGGGATATTCCAGGCAAGAGTACTGGAGTGGGGTGCCATTTCCTTCTCCATTAAAGTAACTGTGTTCTTCACAAAACCATTCATGGAAGCTAAGTCAACTTCTTTTTTACAGATAAAGAAAGCAGAAAGAAATGATTGGCTAATGTCTTATCCAAGATTATAGTCTGTTAATGGCAGAAATTGATGTTAACATAGATACCCAGACATATATATTTATATTCATTCATTTCCTTGGTTAGGCTCTGTTCATTAGTCATTATGCTGTAAATGTCAATTAAGTCACTTTTCCAAATACCTTAGCAATTATCATAAAATTATTTTCAGGTTGGGTTCATAGCTATAATCACTGAAAGGATTTCTACCTTTTAATGATATTTTTGGTACATTAGCAAATGCATCATGTTGAGTGAGATTGGTAGTCCTCCATAACACACACAGTGATATAGTGCTTTTCCAGGAAACTTTCCATAAAACACACAGCTTGAATATTTGTCTCAGTACCCACACCTTGAAATGGATAAACAACTTCACCCATATTACCATGTGTCATGTCCAATCTCTGGTTTTATCTTAAATTTCTGTTGTACTGGCCTTTGTGAAGAATCTAACAAAAGAAATTAGGCTGAGCATGTCTTTCTTTACAAAACCAATTAGTGTAGTGACATCATTTTTGTCCACTTTCTCCATATCTTATGTCAGACAACTGAGTCAAAGCTCCTTATCCTGAATAAGCCAAATGGAATATAATTAAGTCATCCTTGCCTCTCCATATTATGTTAAATAAATCATTCAGGATTGACACAACCCTCACTTCTGAACAAAGACTGAGAAATGAAGCCATTCATATACCCTCAAAATATTAATTTTATGTAATTCTATCAGACTTGTATTGAATGTGTAATGTGTATCAGACATGGTGCTTATGGAGATCAAACATATAGCCAGCCCAGCTTTCAAAAATCTCTTCTTTTTAAATGACAATACGTGTAACTCTATGGCTGATTCATATTAATGTATGACAAAACCCACTGAAATGTTGTGAAGTAATTAGCCTCCAACTAATAAAAAAAAATAATAAATGACAAATAGATAAAGAAGTAAACAAAATGTGGTATCATTAGTCTACATAACAGAAGTGCACATTATGCCAGGAGTGGGAGAAATTCTAGAGAACTAATGTCATGTCTGTGACAAATAACTGCAGCACCATTGCCCATTCCTTTTTTTCAATTTTATTTCTTTTCCTGTCTAAAAGAATTAGAGAAGACGGTGATGAACAAATAAGTACTGAACAGCAAGAGGATGAGTAAATGTACATGTGTATGTATCTGTATAATTAAACAACTGAAAAGGATTTGTTAGGATGAAAAATAAAAAAAAAAATTATATGAGAATAACAACTGTATACCAGGAAATGGTGTCCACAGTCATTTAATAACCCACATATGAAAAGCAAGCCCATTGCTCCATCTCCAGACTCATCACAGCCCCTCCTTGGCAATGTTAATATGGAGAGCTGTTCCTTTCCTGCCTAACGTATGCTCTTCAGAACTCACACTCAACTTTCATACAGACTACATGAAACAGAAAAATCTAAGCAAAGCCTCTAGTTCTCTCTCAAAGATTCAATAAACACTCTTCTTGTTCACTCAGTTGTGTCCAACTCTTTGCGACTCCATGGACTGCAGCACACCCAGCTTTCCTCTTTCACCATCTCCTGGAGTTTGCTCAAAATCATGTCCATTGAGTCGGTGATGCCATCCAAGCATCTCATCCTCTGCCATCCCCTTCTCCTCCTGCCCTCAATCTTTCCCAGCATCAGGGTCTTTTCCAGTGAGTCAGTTCTTCACACCAGGTGGCCAAGGTACTGGAGCTTCAGTATCAGTCTTTCCGATGAATATTCAGGGTTGACTGTCTTCTGGATTGACTGGTTTGGCCTCCTTGTAGTCCAAAGGACTGTCAAGAGTTTTCTCCAGCACCACAGTTTGAAAACATCCATTCTTCAGCACTCAGCCTTCATCCGGTCCAACTCTCACACCCATACATGACCACTGAAAAAGCCGTAGCTTTGACTAGATGGACCTTTGTTGGCACGGTGATGTCTGCTTTTCCATACATTGTCTGGGTTTGTCATAGCTTTTCTTCCAAGGAGCAAGCATCTTTTAATTTTTTTATGATTGCAGTCATAGTGCATTTATTATGTAGCTGATAACTGCTCTTCCACTGAATTACTTTGCTGCTAAAATTCAGACAGGCTCCAGACAAACTCAAGCAAACTCTGAGGAATCAAGTCATAACCAAGATCATGACATTCTGTTGAAGTACCACGAACAAGAATTACTTAGCAACTTTTAAACCACA
Organism: Cervus elaphus; assembly: GCF_910594005.1. Classification (NCBI taxonomy): domain Eukaryota; kingdom Metazoa; phylum Chordata; class Mammalia; order Artiodactyla; family Cervidae; genus Cervus; species Cervus elaphus. The sequence goes on along the minus strand of NC_057826.1, from coordinate 8,849,131 downwards.
AGATTCCTAATATCATAAAGAGATGCCACTCTGTTCAGTAGCTAATTATCAGAGAAAATGAACAAGACTCAGCCTAAGCCATGTAAAATTTCAAACAAATCATAAACCTTATGGGAAAAAGCCCATCTAATGAAATAGACCTAAGTTAGGAACATTTTTTCTATTCCCATTGTAGATACCTAATAACGGTAATTATAATAATATTTTAAAACTAGAAATTAGTGTGGTAAAATTGTTTTAACTGCTGATATTAAAACCACATACACTATTCATACCTTTGTCAGTAATTAGTAGTTAACCTGTATGTCTATTCAGAAATTTTATGTTTCTCCCTCCATCCCCTAATCTGTAACTGAGGCATCTGTCATTAAAATAAGTAGACCAAAAACAGCCCAAGCCCACCTCACACTACTTTCTTAAACCTCCAATGTGTGTTATATTTCACTGGAGGCTGTATGATCTGGACTTCATATGTTTTCTCCTGTAGAGGATGAGGCAAGCAAGGGGAAGAATAGCAAATGAATTTCAGCACAGTGAGGGGCTGTGGGTAACATCTGGAAGGGACAAGACTTACCATGGAATTTAAGCTTTTTTCATTCCACACTGTAGTCTTTCCTACATTCCCACATCTCCATAAAATTTTGAAAAGGCACGTGAACACTTTAAATCATCATGTCTCCCTCAAGACACCTATTATATCCTACCCTGTATTATTGATATTTCACCTGGATAAATATGAGAATGATATGGATATCAGAACTTTACAGTGCACATCAAGAATATCTGCATCCAAGTTTGCCATTAATGCCTAAAACTTGAAGCTAAAAGTTAAAGTAAGGGCCAAGTTATTTTCAACTTTAAACAACAATGTGGGAAAATGAGTTAAGCAATAAAGGAAATTATTATTACAAGACATTGGGGGTAAATAGGAATCCACCTAGAATATGTATCAACATTGCTCAGGATACGCAATGTTTTTCTTTTGACCTTGCAAGCCTATATCTAAGAATTTGTCCTAAGAAAATAATTAATTTTATGAGTAAAGTTATATGACTAAGATAATCAAAGTGGCATTATTAGTATTATTTTTGTCAATAGTGTTATTAAATAGCATTAGTATTTAATTTGCATGAGAATTAGAAAATTATCATAGTGTATTTGCTATGCTGAGATTTGAGTTAGACTAAGAGCCTAATAATATGCCCGTTTGGCTTCTCCCGTAGCACAGACAGTAAAGAATCTGCCTAAAATGTAGGAGACCTGGGTTTAATTTCTGGGTCAGAAAGATCCCCTGGAGAAGAAGATTGCCATCCACTCTAGTATTCTTGCCCAAGGAATCCCATGGACAGAGGAGCCTGGCTATAGTCCCTGGGGTTGCGAAGAGTCAGACACGACTGAGCAACTAACAAGTTAGATAATACACCTAGCTACTTAGTACCAGTACTCTTCTGTTGCCTATGCTGGTTGTTTGTTCACATGATTCCTGCTGTCTTTGTACTGTAGTGATGAACTTTATGATCTTAACAGGTTGTGATTAAGATCATATGATCTTATGATCTGTTGGGTGAATATGTTAGCTCAGACAGTAAAGAATCCACCTGCAATGCAAAAGATCCAGGTTTGATCCCTGGGTTTGGAAGATCCCCTGGAGAAGGGAATGGCTACCCATGCCAGGATTCTTGCCTGGAGAATTCCATGGACAGAGGAGCCTGGTGGGCTACAGGCTATGGTGTTACAAAGAGCCAGACACTACCTGGGGACTAACACACATATGCCAGACTGAATATTTGCCCATCCACAAGATTAACTGAAGCTATGCTACCAAAGCCTCATTGACTGTAATCACATCACCCCTATTATCTTTATCATAAGAGACAAGTTGTTATTGTTTAGTCACTAAGTCATGTTCTACTCTTTGTGACCCCATGGACTGCAGCCTGCCAGGCTCCTCTGCCCATGGAATTCTCCAGGCAAGAATAATGGAGTGGTTTCCATTTGCTTCTCATGGGAACTTCCTGACCCCGGTATTGAACCTGCATCTTCTGCACTGGCAGGTGGGTTCTTTATCCCCGAGCCATCAGCGAAGCCCCCCAAAAGGGCATATTAATGTATATATATGCTAACTCTGTTTTAGTAATGGGGGCATGGAGGTATTTTTTTTTTAGTGACACAGGGGAAATGTGTAGATCTGTTGAGTTCACAAATAACCAGTTTCATCATGAGTTGTTTTTCTTAGTGATTTACAAGTTTAAATATTTTTAATTTCTAAAAGTGCCTGCCATGGTAGCTTCTGTACTCATTGCAAAGTATAAATTTCACTTCGCTTCATCATATACTAAAAATCTCTGTATTGCTATTTCAAGCAGCAGCAGGATAGATATGGAAACTCATAGTTCAAGATCACAATAGCCCTGATTAAGTTGACCACGTTCTTTATATTATCAAGAGCCCAAAGGTTGTATTTCTATTTAGAAAAACCTCTATTGTCTATTGCATTACTACAAATGATACTAGTCCTCAGATATTATGATCATATCATTCAAAAAATGACCTCACATTTCTACCAACTATCTTCCCTGGTGTCTCAGCTGGTAAAGAATCCGCCTGCAATGCAGGAGACCTGGGTTTGATCGCTGGGTTGGGAAGATCCTCTGGATGAAGGGAAAGGCTACCCACTCCAGTATTCTGGCCTGGAGAATTCCGTGGACTGTATAGTCCTCAGGGTCGCAAAGGGTCGGACATGACTGAGTGACTTTCACTTTCACTTTTTTTTTTACCAATTTATTCAAATGGAACTTGGTACAACCTTAACAGATAAAAGTCAAGAATACATAACAGGTTATCCTTACCAGTGATAAGATCAAGGGTTAAAAATTTCAGTGAGCTGAATTATCAGGAGATGTTGTAAAGCAGAAAGAAACTGAACATCATTTTTTATTTTTTGCAATCAATGGAAAGTTCAATGGAAACCTGAAGAGGAAGTTAAATAAAGCCAACCAGGATATGTTGCTCTGCTTGTCTATAACATTATCCTTAATCAAGAAAGCACCAAAGATTTCAATTCATCATTATTTACCATATGTCAATAATGTTACCATTCCACTATGAAATACACTACCTTATAGCCAGGACAAAGAACTGAATAAAGTAAATTACAAACAACCTGATAATGGACAAAAATAGACAACTTCAATAAGGACCATGAAATATCATGCATAACCTAGGTAAATCCAATTGAGGAAATGTATAAAAATTCAGAATTATCACTTCCTGACTATTCACAAACAAAAAATGACCATATTTCTCAAGAAATAGAGACAAGAATTCTGCCTATCAATTATTCCTATTAATGCCTTGGGAATCCCATTAAGCTTTTTCTCTAAAGAAAGATGATATAATTATTTACATAACGGGTTTCTTTTTTTTTTCTCTATTCAACTTTGGTTGTTATTAATCCAAGAAATCTGGAAAACTTATTATGATTCCAAGTCACTTTAGCATATGAATAGCTTAACAATAGGAGATCTCAAATTTTTTAAAGACACATTTTCTTTCCGATAAAGCAACATTTCACAGAGTACTATCGTCAGACATTTGGCAACTCCTCTGCCTTCTAAACAAGAGACTTGCTTAGCATATGTGGGAATTGAAAGATTGCACACATTGGTTAAACTTGAATTCAAATAATCAACATGTGGAAGCCATCAGCAAAAGTTATTCCTGTGATCTCACATTGGCAAATATGGTGCTCTGACTGTTCCAGAATAAATAGATCATTCTACTTGAATGTGCACACCCATGTATGAACACATGTAGACACACAGGGAGCTGAAGAGAAGAAGTGAAGGAGAAGTAGAAACTCAAGAAAGAACGTAGATGTGCATCGTTGGATAACCATTATCTGGCAAGATAACCCACACCGTTGAGTTGTTAAGATGGGTGCTCAGTTAAAGGAAAATATTGTGGGAGGAGAGAGGTGAGTGAGAAAATAAAGGGAGAATCCTTTTTCTGTTTTACCTGAACCCATTCATATGCATGGCGAACCACACTAAAAATTTAAGAATTCGTTAAGTTTGGAATCTAAGTGACATTTTTCTTAAGATTCAGCTTGGTAAAATATGTGATGAGGATTGCAGCTGTGGAAAGGGCAGAATGTATTGACTGCTTAGATAACAACTCTACTGGACTGTTATTTCCTGAAGAAATTTGGCTGCCTCCTTCTACTGACACATTCCCTTAAAAGTAATACTAATGTGAGAAGAGACGTACTTGTTTATTGAAAGTTCCTGACCAGAGAAAGGAGGAAATACCTTGGGTGGAGCCAAGCTTTGGACGCTCTTCAAGGACTCCTGAGAGTCAAGACGGAGCTTTGGCTTCGTAGAAGCTATTTCTTTTTTTAAAAAAATACTTTTGATTTAGAAAGTCAGTTACTATTGTTCCCAAAACTAAGCAAAAGAAGATAGATACCAGACTTGCTCCCATTTTCTGTTTTAAATATTCAAGTGGTATTTTACTGATCTTTGGGGAAGGCATCAAATATTGAGATTGCAGTTTAAGGATTTATCTGAATTGTGAAAAATAACCTAAGTACTAAGAAAAAGAAAATGTGAGTTACTTCACTATCTATCATCTTCAGTCCCCAAATGACACCATCCTTTTAATGATTTTATATTTTGTTCAGTCAATACCATCTTAATAGCCATAGGAATTCACCTATAAAATATGAATTATTAAATTATTATAATTTTTTCTAGTAGGAGCTTGGGCAAAATTGCTTGTTTGATCTCAGTTAAGTAATTCTTGAATAGTGCATTGTCTATTAGCCAATTCCATACTTTAAAAAAATACAAATTCTAGTCGTAAGGAAATTGGGAAAGGATGATGTGCTGTGTTACATATTTTGAGTTTTATTATTTTCTTTATTCTTTTTTCACATTAATGTTGTATAAAAGTATAATGTAGGAAATCGTCAGTGCAAAGTAACTTGGTTTACCTGGTAAACTTCTAAGATAGATGAATTAGTTAATAGTCCATTCAGTGTGGTGTAAGAAAACCCCCAAATTATCATAGCCTGAACAAGGGAGGAGAGTATTTAATGCCCCCATCAATGTAGGTGAGTAATCACTCTATTACAATATTGAAGAACTAAAGGTGAGGTCTTTGTGGATTTCAGTTTAATGACCTCCAACACTTTAGGCATGGTCCCTATCTTTGTGGTTCGTGATCATGGCATATGTGTCCTAAACAGCTTGATGAAGACAGAGAAGAAGGCAGAAACGACATGGCTAAGAATAAGCACCAGTAGTATCTTAAAGATGCTCTAAAAAGATGACATAAGAAACCCACATTTGTGTCCTATTGACAATTAGTGAAGTATTTAAATCTTGCTACAAAGAAGGTTGATGCCCTGGTTTGTTACTTCAGGTGTCTTACATTTTATTACTATGAATAAAAGCGCACTGAGGGGCAACTGGCAATTATCAGCCTATCCCATAATATTTCTAGCTTGGAAGCCTTTCACAAGCAATTCATATTTTTCTCTTCAAAATCTAATAAAATCATGACCAGTACAAAGAAATGTGTGACACATTTATTAACATCACATTAGACAGACAAATAAATAGGTAAACAGAGTCTTGACTAGGACATTCTGAATCTGTAGCCTAAACATTGTAAAGAAACAATAGAATGCACTATAATGTTCACTTTTGCCTGATTTTATTTATGTTTCTAATGCCTTTGGAGTTTATGCAGATTTTACACTGGGATACTTTAGTTATGTTTATTGAGTAACCATTAAAGACTTTTAAAGTTCATCCAGAACTCTAAGTTGAAATTCCTATTAGGTAAAGTATTTTTACACATAACAAATATGAGGTCCAGAGAGAAAATTAATCAAAATCACATAATTAAAATCTATTGATCTTCTGAATATGCAAGGTGAGTGTTTTTTTCTAATTTTATATTCTGACTTACCTCTACTATAAATCTGAATGTATTGGAATGTTCTAAATTTAGAATATAAAACTATAAGGTAGTAAGTGAGCAAATAAACCAAGAAATCAAAATATGACTTTATTCAGTGTCTCAAACTATTGTAAACAATTTATCATTAGTATTTGCCAAATGACTCTGAAATAGATAATAACCAAGAAACTTAAAAAAAAAAAAAAACAACAGGGAAGACTTAGGCCCTTCATTTCTCCTGATTCAAAAAATCTACTGAACATTTATATAAATGGTTTTTCTTGTGCAGAAAGAGACAATGTTCATATTCATAATTTCAAATTCACTGCAGCTTAGAAAAGTGTTGCAACATTCAGGAAAAATAAAATGGAAAACCATATGCTCAAACATGTGTGGAGTCAAAATGTCGTGGGAAAGTTGAAGCTTTTAAGAAGGTGGGTATTACATTAATCTTCTTACTCACTATAGAATGTTTTTGTTGATGCTATTATAACCTTAAACATTCTTTCTTTCTTTTGGATGTTCTATCTTTATTTTTTCTAATTAAAAGATAGCGGTCAACTAAAACACAAACAAACAAACAAGCAAAAAAAAAAAAAAAAAAAAAAAAAATATAGTGCCATTTTTGCCAGACCAGAAATAAAAGTGTATTTTGGAAATACAGGTCTTGACAAAAATGTGTTTTATTTCAAACATTCGACTTGGGAAAGGTGACCCCACTTGTAGAGAGAACTGTGCCTGCCTGAAGTACTTGTGTATTCAAGGGAAAAAGCAGTAATAGAAGAAATCTGAGTGACTTCTTCTTCCTCTTGGTTACTTATGCTTACTGTTTTCAGAGACTAGGTCCTTTTTTATTAAAGAGGAAGAAATTAAGTATGCCTGCGTATTCAAATTGTGTAGAGTACATCATGCAAAATGCCAGGTTAGGTGATGAGAAGCTGGAATCAAGACTGCCAGGACAAATATCAACAATCTCAGATATACAGATACCACTCTAATGGCAGAAACTGAGGAGGAACTGAAGAGCCTCTTGATGAAGGTGAAAGTGGAGAGTAAAAAAGCTGGCTGGAAATTCAACATTCAAAAAACTAAGATCATGGCATCTGGTCCCATCACTTCATAGCAAATAGAAGGGGAAAAAAGTTAAATTTGTGACAGATTTTCTTTCTTGGGCTCCAAAATCACTATGGACAGTGACTGCAGCCATGAAATTAAAAGATGCCTGTTCCTTGGAAAGAAAGTTATGACAAATCTGGACAACATGTTAAAAAGCAGAGACATTACTTTGCCAACAAAAGTCCATCTAGTCAAAGCTTTGGTTTTTCCAATATTCGTGTATAGATGTGACAATTGGACCATAAAGAAGGCTGAGAGCGCAAGGACTGATGATTTTTAACGGTGATGCTGGAGAAGATGCTTGAGAGTCCCTTGGACAGGAGGAAGATCAAATCAGTCAATCCCAATGGAAATATACCTTGAATATTTATTGGAAGCACTCTTGCTGAAGCTGAAGCTCCAATACTTTGGCTACCTGATGTAAAGATCTGAATCACTGGAAAAGACCCTGATGCTGGGAAAGATTGAAGGCAGGAGGAGAAGGGGACGACAGAGGATGAGACGGTTGGACGGCATCACTGACTCAGTGGATATGAGTTTGAGCAAACTCCGGAAGTTAGTGATGGACAGGGAAGCCCGGCGTGCTACAGTCCATGGGATTGCAGAGTTGGACACAACTGAGGGATTGAACTGAAGTGAAGGAAATTAGAATACATTCAAGTAAGAGTTCTTTTAATTCTGTATCCCTCTCTGATTGTTAGTACGAAAAGAGGAATCTTGAGATCATTAGTATTTAGAGATGATTCAACTGAGGTTCAGACAAGATAAAAATCTTAGAGGCGGTTGATAGCGGAGGGCTTTAGACAAAAGCAGTTCCCCAGGAGAATGATTTCTTTAATCTGAAAGCAGACCTGTATGTCATAGCATATTACCCATTCTAATTCACCCTTACGTCACTTAGACCTATCTGTATAAGTTATAAAAGCAACTTTTCTAGGATTCCTGAGCATCTCTGGTGGGAGGGAGGGAGACTTCTGAGAAACAAGGCTTGTGGAAAAAAATATAACCCTCACAGACGGAGCTGGCTATAAGGTCAAAAGTCAGTGTCAGTGTTTCCTCCTTTGTTTCCACTTCTAGATTCCTTCCTGTTCAGTCCATCCCTTTGTTAATCTGGGTAATTTATATAGTGGGGTGACACAGACCGTTGTCAACAAAGGTCTGCATCCTTGTCACTGTGTTCTTCTTAGGCCATGCCCACTACATTCGCACATTTATCATCAAAACCAAGATATATAATAAAAGACCCCTAAGTGGGTCAGTTGAGAGTGAAAAACTTTCCTCTTTGACCCCCTAATGTAAAATAATTCCCTGGTAACTCAGTCAGTAAAGATATCTGCCTGCAGTGCAGGAGAACCAAGTTTAATCCCTGGGTCGGGAAGATCCCCTGGAGAAGGAAATGGTAACCCACTCCAGGATTCTTGCCTGGAAAAATCCCACGGAGGGAGGAGCCTGGTGGGCTGCAGTCCATGGGGTCGCAAGAGTTAGGCACTACTTAGCAACTAAACCACCGCCAGTGTAACAGAAGTCCTACTTTAGCCTTATGCTGGTCTTTGTGGAGTACAAATTATAGAGAGGCAAAGGTCAAAGCAGAAAAGCCAGTCAGCTGCTATTCAATCAGAGAACAGGAGAGAGAGTGGGGCTTGGGCCAAGGTGGTGGTAAAGCAAATGGTGAAAGGTAGTCTAGTTCTGGATGTGTTTTGAAGGTAGAGCCAACAAAATTTGTTGAGAGTGTACATGAAGTATGAGATGAAGGCTGCAGTCAAGAGTGATTATTTTCAAAACCGTGCAGGTCTGGAAAACTCCATTTTTTTCTGGCAGTGAGCTTATTTTATATACCAAAAGATTTATTTTAGAAACAAGGTTATCCTCTGTTCCTTTCTAATGGGATTCTCACTTCAGTAACATGTTTCTGATGATAATACAAATCATTTTCTTTAGGAATACGGAGATACAGTCTTGTTGACTAATATTATCTCACCTCATATAGGCTCTATTGGTTCAATGAGTTTAGCCAAATACAATTTATAAAATAAGATAGGGCCAGAAAT